>NW_011495058.1:2802271-2806505 GCF_000754665.1 Bison bison bison | reverse complement strand
GATGCCATGATCTTCGTTTTCTGAATGTTGAGTTTTAAGCCAACTTTTTCACTCTCCTCTTTCACTTTCATCAAGAGGCTCTTTAGTTCTTCTTCACTTTCTGCCATAAGGAGTCTTATCAGAGCTATGGTTTAGAAAGCTTATTTGGGCATAACTGTGGAAGATGATTTCAAAGAAAAATTGAAAAAATAAGCCCTGTGGAAATGAATTTTCATGTATTGTCAATAGTACATCTAATATGTGCACATTCATACATTTTGCTTAGTTTCTGAAAACTCACTGGATTTGAAGCCCAAAGACATTTGATTGAAAAACCTACTTCTATTATTAGTAGCTGAACAAACGTGGGGATGTTTCTTAATCTTACTATAAAATGAAGATAAGGGCTAGGAACTTGTGAAAAAAATATAGGTAATGAAAAATGGAGACCCGAAGTAACAACTTACCTCTCTGCTCACTTCCCCTTCACGGTGCTCATCTTCCTAGATGTCCAGGCCCAGGGACTGGATGTGGTCCTTCTCCCCAGGCTGGTACTGTCATAGGTTCTGTGACCTCAACTCCACTCAACCTCCACCCTCAGTTCTGCTTAGTCTAAAGTTACTTCCTTGTTTCTGGTGCTTCCCCTTAAAATAGAAACACATTCAAAATAGCCACTTTAAAAAAAGAAAAGAAAAAAAATTCAACCTCTGTTAACCTAGTCACTTTCTAGGTATTCACCATCTTTTCCTTCATAGCAAGTTATGCATGAGTCCTTCACCACCTCACTTCTCACCAGTCCTCTGCCTTCTGCAGTCTCATTTCCCTACTTGGCTGATTAAACTGTCCTTGCTGAGTTAAATATGATCTCTGCCCTTTCTAAATCCAGTTCCTAACCAAGATGGTTTCTTCCACCTTGGAGCTACTCAGGATTGCTGCATCAAATTTCACTTGTGCCTGTAACCCAGGAACCTTTTGTTTTACTTGGAATTAAAAAAAAAAAAAAAAAAACCAACGGACCTGTTACTTCCTTAGCTTTTGAAACCATCTCCTGCGTTTTTCTCCTGCTTCCGGAGCTCTTCAGCTAAGTCTGCAACCCCTGCCACCTCTTGGCCTGAGTCTCTTCTTTCATGCCCTTCCCAGACCAGCCTCCAACCACCACCTCACATTGACAATTCCCCACTCGAGATCCTCAGGCACTTCCACAGTCAGAGGCTGACACACCCTACTGCCGGATAAACTTTCAACCCTCATCTGTCTACACACTTTATTCTTTCCCCACACACTTGATCTTCTCACATTCCCTGATCCTGAGATATCCTTGATCTTTGTAACAAATCTTGAATTCCAATGGTGAGTTGAATGTTGTGATGGAACAGGTCCTCCTTGTTCTCCAAGAGCTCTGCTGTGCAACAGATCCTCAACTGGAGACCAAAGCAAGACTCCTGCCTACCCCAATCAGCCTTCTGCTGAGTCTGATCAACTGAATACCATCAGTGTTCCTCACATTGCCCTCTCCCCATTTTCTTTCTACCATCACCCTAGCTCAAGTATGCCTCATTTTTTGATCCACCTTGTAACCAGAATGATGCTCCTTAATAAAATACATATCCTGAAATGCTTTGGCATATATTAAATTCTACATTTTCTACAGCTCAACCCCTTCACATTACCCTTAGGATAGATGTAAAGTTCTTTGGCATGATTGCCAGTGCTTTATGGTCCTTCCCAGCATTGAAGTCACCATCAGTTGCACTCTTCACACCACAATCATCTTTAAAAGCGTCCAGACTACAAGCATATAAAGTGCTGGAATTTCCGAGAATATGCTTTGCTCTTTTGGTCTCAACCCCTGTGTCTTTGTACCTGCACTTTCCTCTGCCTATACCTACTTCCTCTTCTTTTCTTCCCTATTGAATTCATATTGTTCTTTGAAATTCAGTCTATGAGTCATAGATATACACTCACACATATATGTAAGTTTCAGGTGTACAGCATTATAGTTTGACATCTGTATACACTACATTGTGAGCACCATCACAGGTCTTGCTGCCACTTATCACCATACAGTTGACCATCTTCACCTATTTTGCCAACACCTGAAGCCCTTTCCCTTCTGGTAACCAACAATCTTTTCTCTGTATCTGTGAGCATGCTTTGCTTTACTTCGTTTGTTCATTGGTGTTTTTTGTTTGGGTACCTTTTTAGATTCCATATTTGAATGAAATAATACACTAATTGTCTTTCTCCATATGACTTATTTTACTTAGCATTAATAGCCTTAAACTCCATCCAAATTCCATTCCTTTTTATGGCTAAATAGTATTCCTTTATTATACATCTTCTTTATCTATTCATCCATTTACGAACACTTAGGATATTTCCATATCTTGGCTATTGTAAACAATGCTGCAGTGATATTGGGATTCTCATATCTGTTCTTTTCTAAATTTTCATTTATTTATTTTATTATTACTTTTTTGGCTATGCTGGGTCTTCATTGCTACATGAGGGCTTTCTCTAGTTATGGCAAGTGGGGGCTACACTATAATTGTGGTGCATGGGCTTCCCATTGCCGTGATTTCTCTTGTTCTAGAATGTACAAGCTTCAGTAGTTGTGATGCACAGACTTAGCTCTAGTTGACTCAAAGGCTTTTTGTCATTTGTTTTTAACCATTAATTAAGGGTCGCATCTATTTTGACTCCCAAATTTCCATCCTGTGTGCCATCCCTACAGAAGTATTGCTGTTTTCCCAAATTGCCAGCTTTTCCACGCTTTTGTTCTATTGCACATGCTATGTTCCCTGGCAACATGATCCAGTTTCACGTGTCCATTCAACTCCTACCTGTCCCTGTGAACTCACTTTTAAGGTCATCTTCTATGCAAAGCCTTGTCCCAGCTGTCCAGTCTAGGTTCCCTCCTTCCTAAGTAGCACTTGCCACATTATGTCTAATTTATATATATCACTTATCTTCCTATATTATGAGCTACTTGGGGAGATAAGGATGTCATATTTGTGTACCTCCAGCATCTAGTGCATTGCTTGATTCACAACTGCTGCTGCTGCTGCTAAGTCACTTTAGTCGTGTCCGATTCTGTGCAACCCTATAGATGGCAGCCCACCAGGCTCCCCCGTCCCTGGGATTCCCCAGGCAAGAACACTGGAGTGGGTTGCCATTTCCTTCTCCTATGCATGAAAGTGAAGAGTGAAAAGTGAAAGTAAAGTTGCTCAGTTGTGTCCAACTCTTAGAGACCCCATGCACTGCAGCCTACCATGCTCCTCCATCCATGGAATTTTCCAGGCAAGAGTACTGGAGTGGGTTGCCATTGCCTTCTCCCATATTTTGGATATTAACCCCTTATCAAATTGGGAGGCTGTCCAAACTGTAGATGGTTAGTAGTTTTCTTTTCTGTCCCCATCTTTCCTATACCCATCTCTCTATAATGTTTGTCAAACATTGTTTTCCATGTCTGTCTTCCCCAGGGTGGTAAGAGCTACCATAAAGAGAGGCACTGAATTGCTTAGTGACTGAACAACAAAAACAATAGCTGAATCTCTAGTTTATAGGCCAGGGTCTGGCACACAGGAAATGTATGTAAATGACTGAACCAATAACCCAAACGAAAGGACTTTCTTAAATCTAAACATTGAATATATACAAAAATGACATTATCATATGAGTTTTTGTTGCTTATCCAAATAAAAAATCTTAAGAATGTATTTAGTCTTAGCCGTAATGTGGTTTTCCCTTCGGTTTAAGGAGACAATTCTATTTGATTCCAAAACAACTTTTTTTGGTCAGAAAATGATGTTCCCACTCATAATGAATTAAGAAGAGCTGGACATCCCGATAAGGACAGAGGAGAGGACAAGAGTCGTTCCCATCCCTGTCTGTCTCGCTGATCCCCTGCTGGTGCCGCCGATGTTGTAAAACTAAATAAACACTGGAGGAGCTGGACATCTGTCTACTGAGGCTTGACCTTTCCTGAACTTCAGTGCTGCATCCTACAATTTTGCTTATATTCTTCCTAATCTGTTTGGTCTGGAGCTGGAGCTGGACGGCTCCTGACTCTAGAAGACTCTTCAGGCAGGGCCAGAACGGCTCTCATGTGGCTCAGCCTGGAGCCATCCCCCCATGCAGACATTCTGGCTGTCTTCATCATGGGTGTAGGAAGGACAGCTTTCTTACTTGACTTTGGAGACCAAAACCCAAAATGCTCATTGCTACAGGGCCTGAAAAGAAGAAGATTCCCACA
>NW_011495058.1:2796311-2802171 GCF_000754665.1 Bison bison bison | reverse complement strand
GGAGGGTGAGGAACCTTGTGTAGTCTCATCTCTGGGATGGGCTCCACCAGCCCCCGTGGGGAAATGGACTGGCCCCATTGGGTGAGGGAAACTCACCTGGATGTTCTCTCAGGAACAGATTAACAGCCAACCAGCCCAAAGCCTTGGGGTCTGTAAAGGACTTGGGCTGCAAAACAATTGTAAAACTACATAGGAACCAGACCCCAAACTAGGTGTTCCCACCTTCCTAATTTACTTGGATCTCTGATTATGGCCCACATTTCATACAGGAAGACACCACGGAAGGTTCAGGATGTGGAAGTAACTCATTCAACATCACTGACCTCCCTGCAGGAGGCAAGGATGTGGTGGGGCCCCACTGTCTTCCTTTTACTCATCTTGGCTATCCAATCATAAGTCCACCTCATCCTACAGGCAAAATTTTGGCCCTGGATGTATAAACATTGAAATTTCTTGCTCAGATTTTCAGCAAAATGTAACCACTCTTCACCCTAACCCTTCTCTACCCACGTACACAGAATCTAGGCTAAGACTGGAGACAGTGGACAGGGTGGAGATGGGAGACAATGGTTGGAAGGTTCAGGGGTCAGGGGGCAAGGGTGAAGCTGGTCAGCCAGTGATAAAGAACCAGGAAACAGCCAGAGCATTTGCAAATGGCAATCAATGATCAGTTCTGGGTTCCCTTTGAGGAAGGCGGATATCATAAAATATGAAAATGCTATGTAATGTTTGTGTCTTAAGTTTAAAAAAAAAAAGCTGAGCCCAAGTTTGTCTGATTTGTTTTTAAAGAGCTTACACTGACTACCAGTTCTCAGCCTCCACCAGTCCCTTGGTGCCCTGGGCTCTCTACTCCAAATGGTTTTGTTACTTTCATAATTGTTATAAAGATGAATGATGTAAGTGAAGCACCCGGGACCCTCCCAGACATCACAAGCTTCTGACCTGTGTTCACATTTCCCATCACCACTGTTCCCAGTAATTCCTCCAGCTCCACATCAATTCATGTCAGTTAGCTTCAGGGCTTAAGGCTGAGATTCCTGAGCCCTGCAGTATGTAAGGAAATCTTACCTTAGAAGATCAAGCTCCTTGTTTTTTAAAAACTTGCATTAAAGGGAAAAAGAGAAAAAAATCCAGACTCTTCTCAAAAGTTCTTATTGGCTCACAAAGGAGGCTAGAGGTCCTCACCTGATGCAGGGAGGGAGCCAGGCCTGTGGGGCTACTTGGCAGAGGGATGTGTATTTGAGGAAGTGGAGAATGGAGGCTGCAGGAGGAGGGAGCAGGGAAGATGGGGATGGGCAGGGGCTCCCTGGTCAGTCACGGAGGCCAGGTCCTGAAACAGGAGAAACCCCTCGTTCTCCAGAGAGGACTCTACACTCACAGAGCTGCACGTGCCAGCCTGCAGGACCTGGCTTGTCAGTCATTGTCAGCTGACTTTAATGGGCAGCAGCCAGTGTTCTGCGATGAAATGAAATAAACAAAAGAGAAAGATTAGAAGACGGAAGAGAAAGTAAGGGAAGGTGAAGGGCAACCATCAGCCTGCCTGGCCCCGAGGAGGTAAGCCACTTTCTGTGATGCTTCTGTTTCAATTCCGTGTGTGACAGTAGAAGTACCAACTTGTGTTGTAAAATAGATGCCTTATAAAAATATAAACTGTGTTCAAAGTGACTGGTTTAGTCCACTCAACCAACTGACTCCTCTTCTTCTGAACCACATCTGTCTTCACTCTCTCTGAGGAAGTCAAATTCAGAGAACAGCTCTAAGACTGTCTTAAATGCACAGCTACCTTTCTCATCATGACGGAAATCTTGTTTTGCCAGAAAAAAATCTTTTAAAACTTTGTAAGAGCACGGGAAAATAAAAGTTAAGGTCTTTAGCCAAAAAAACCTTTACAGCACTCCTGAGAAACAACCAGCCAACAGACTTATGAGGGACAACCCCAGGGAACTCACAGCCCAGTCCCCCAGGCAGAGAGGGTACTGAGTATTCTAGACAACCAACCATTCTAGACTCAGAATCAACAAGTACCAGGGGCAGGAGGGGCATGGGCAGTTTCCATGACTTTGGATAGACACTCACATTCTTAAGTTAATACAATATCATTTCTTCCCCAGTCACTTAAGCTCACCATAATTATTTCCTTGCTAAGCCAGAGCAGTGGGCACAGAAGCCAGCCAGGCAACGCGATGTGCCAGGAAACCTGTAAAACCCGAAAGGGACAGAAGCCACAACCCCAGAAGAAAAGTTATCAGTCCGGCCATTAAAATGGAAGCTATTGGCCAATTTTCAAACACAAAAATTACAGTGTCCTTACAGTGAAGATATTTGCTGAAAACATAACAAAGGAGTACCTTCTAGAAAAGTGGGATTCATCATGAAGTTAATGCAGTGGAGGCTTCAGCACCACTTACTCGTGTGGGTTCATCCCAAGGTCGGGCAAGGAGCTGGAAGTAAGCAGCTACATTCTTCTCTAGTTTTATATTATTTTCCTTGCGGATGGTCCTCTAAACTTGATCAGCTTTAGGAACCACAAAACCTAAATCCATCCTAGATTTCCAGAGCAAAAATATCCTATAAACCAATAAGAAAAACAGAAGCATTACAATAGAAAAAGGGGCAAAGGATATGAACAAATAATTCATAGAAGAAATGCAAGGAGCAAATAACCATAAGACATGTGCTCCAAAGCACTTGTAATTAGAAATATGCAGATTAAAACAAAAATGAGGATTTTTCTCCTTCAGATATGCAAAAATTTAGATGGCTGATAATGTTCTTCCATGGTGAGGATGCATACAATCTGACACATGTTGGTTAAAGTAGAAAATATCCAGGTCTTTTAGAAGAGCAAATTGGAAGACCTATCAAAGCATGTGTGACCTTTAATTTTCAGATTCCGTTTCTAGGAGTCTGTCTGATGGACCCACACATTCCATGAGGAAGTGAACAAGAGAATGTCTGCTGCAATACCGCAAAAGTCAACTTAGAAGAAGCCTAAAAGTCCAGCAGCACAGTCAGATGTCCACACACCCTGCCTTAGAAGGAATGAGAAGATACATACACCCTGTTCAGAAAAATAAGCCCACAAAGAAACATTTTACATGTGAAATTCGGAAGTTAAAAAAAGACTAGTGTGTTCTGTATTGGTGTCTTCTGGGAGAAGCACTGAGCCAGACAAAATTACAAGATTTGTTCAAGATTAAAAATTGTCATCAACGAAGGCTAAGTGTCATTCTCTCCCCCAAGAACACCTGCAGTGGAATTTCAGTTTCTTGTGAGCCCTTATTCAAAGTTAGTTCTTTGAACACATTTTTATATTTCTTATCATTTCCTTTGCTTATGGCCCCATTTGCTAATATGATTTCTACTCTTCCAGTCTCCTGCAATTCCTCCCTATCCTGGCATTTAGTATGATCAATGACTTGTTACTCATCATACAACATGATTTCACTTTAAATGTATTTCTATGTGAGGGATCACTGGTTGTATGACTCATTCTCATTGAATGCAACATGGTCTTCATTCAATGTCAGGTATACCACAAGTCCCTTTATTCTCACCTTGATCCCCTTCTCTGGGAGGAGGTTTTGTGTACAATGGTAGGTGAATCCATACATTCGTCTGAGCTACTACCATAAACGTGAATAATACCCCAACCACCCTTTGAGACAGAGGCATCCTGATTTCAAACCTCACCTTGTGCCCTGCAGCCCCACCTACCTCTTGGGTTTATAGTAAATAAGTTGATGAACAGAAAGTCCTTAGCCCTGGGAAAAGTGGGAGTGCAAAAGCGGGTGTGCAAAAGCAATAGCTGTTTTAAATGACATTTTCGTTATAATTACCTGCTTTGTCAGATAACAAACACACAGTACATTTTCCAAGATTACTCACATAGTGAGGATGGCTCTGAACTTCAAAACCTCATTACCAGATCCTGTCACTCCCTGCTGGCCAGTGCCAGTCCATCAGGGGTCCCTGATGCCCAAGCCTCCCTGGGAATATGCCTGCCCTGTGAGGCACTGCTCAGGCTGTCACTCATTCAGCACAGGTTACAGTTATTTTACTAGGTCTGCTAAAGAACAGAACTCTATGCCAAATGGAGCCTGAGATATTTCTTTATTTTTTAAAGATCGTGTGTGTCTGTCCTTTTGCATACAGCTGCCTCCGTAGATAGATGAGCGAGAAATGAATCCCTCCATAGGTCAATTACCACACGAGAAATGCACATTTGGGTATCTCCAGGATCCCCCCAGTTCCTGCTCTTGAGAAAGGAACCAGAGGCTGTGCTGGGACTGTCACTTCAGGCCTGCCGGAACCCCCCAATCATCTATGGGCAAGACCTTCTGTGGCCCCCACTCAGAGAGTATGGCCTTCCATTCCTAGAACTCCACTGTCAAGCCCAAGTTGGCCAAAATGTGGGTGCTACTTCACATCACATCGGGTAGGGCTATAATCCAGGGCAAACTAAAACAAAGCAGAGAAAGAGCACACATCTGAGTGGTCTCAGCCCTCAGGTTCTGCAATTTTCATCTCATTACTATTCAGATAATTGATATAAGGTCAAATCAGAATATAAAAGCACCTTATACAGCCTCACAGCTGCCAACTGCCAACAAAGCACCCAAATCAGCACCTATCTATTCAATTTTCTGGTCAATGAATGATTTAAAAGATTTGAATTTCAAGTACAAATGAATACATTTTCTCTTTGAAATGACGTACAAAAGAAAAGGTTATTTGCCAGGTAGAGTATAAGACTCTTTATCAGAAGATATCCACAGAGGGAAGACAAGTAAAGGACACCCTTTACTATCAGATCTAAGCCTCCCAGCCCTAGTGGGCACTGAAGGAACTGGCCAGCCAGTGGACAGAACTTTCCTCTAACCTAACGACCTGACACTTAGAACCAAAGCAGCTACGTGGCTCAACGCCTTCCAAACCTGCAGCCAGATCCTGGAATTTAACCTTGTGGGGACCAAGACCAGTCTGGGAAGGTCACTCTGAACAGTGAATGTCCACATTCTGAGGGCACAGCCAGCTGAAGCTCCTGCCCCAGACCAGAGAGTGCAACCTCCCCTCCCCCTAAGGAGAAGCAACTCGGACCCTCCTGTCAAAGAAGGGGAGCGGGAGGTTAGCCAGAGGGTGCGGTTTCTGGGTTTCCTTGCTCAGAAGGAAACCCTCCATCCTCAGCTAACCACCATGCAAGGAAGTCAGCCTGGGAGGCAGAGGAAACACTGAGGAAGAAGGGGGAGGGGAGCAGTCCCCCAAGCAGGTGATTGCCTGGATGCCCTCCCTTCAAAGACTTTGCAGAGGTCTTGCCCTTTGCCCAAATCCTCCAGACAGAGGGTCATCCCTCCCTCAGCATGCCTCCCTCAAGCTGTAGGTGCTTCTCCTCCAACACACATTCCTGTGGGAATCTCTCTGCCTTTTCCTGTGACCAGACTGTTGGCTTCTGGAAGGCATGAATCAGCCCTTACTCACACAGGCACCACAAGGACGTGGTGCAGTGGTGGGAACTAGGAGGACTCACCGCTAGATAAGTAGCACAATGACCTCTGCAGACCTAGATGTCCTGAAATGCTCCCTTTCCAGGATTCCCTGAGTCAGAGGCAGGAACCTCCTTGGATCCAAAAGCACCAGGTCACTCAGCTGGGCTCCTGGGTCACAGAGCCTGATCACAGACTCCAAGGCTCTGCACATCTGGCCATAGAGCAAAAAGGCCAGAAGAATCCTACAACAGGGCTCTGTGTGCAGCCTAACTGGGAGGAAGGGCAGACAGACGAGCGTAGACTGGATGTGTCTGTGGTGGGCAGGTGACGCAGCAACAAACATTGAAAGCCCCAGCAAAAAAAAAAAAAAAAAA
>NW_011495058.1:2780230-2796211 GCF_000754665.1 Bison bison bison | reverse complement strand
TAGGGCAGCGAAGCCAGTCATGGCCGAGAAGGAGGGCTGGGCCCCCCCCAGGCACAGCGCAGCAGCCGCATCATCACATCCATGTCGGCTGCTCAGATGGACCATGCACACAACACACACGCTGCACGGTATGACTAGGAGACACTGCTGGTTTCCCAAGCACGGGTATAGAGACTGGAGCTAATCTGCGCTTCAGACATGGATACAAATTACCAGGAATTTTCACCTTCCTTGCTTTACTTTACTTGCAGGGAACTTTGCAGACCAATGAACCAGATCCTTCAGCCACCATCCCAGGGACCTTGCTGGAACTGGAGCCCACCGCCCAGGGTTCTGCTCGACGCTCAGACATCGCCATCTAGTGGTGAGGATGTGCAAACAGCACCCACTCTCCCATGCATAAAACATGCGAATTCTTGTAAGAAATAAATAATTTTTTAATAATGCATATTTTAAAATATTTTTCTTCCTTTGAAACAAAACATAATGAAAATGGAACTTTGCTTTGGCCTTTTAGCCTCCTAAATAAAAGCGGATAATGAGAGAAAAACCATGTCAAGGATTTAACCAACCAGAAGTCAAGGAGTTTGCTCAGTGCTTTGTTTCAGATACTTTTCCCCCCATAAATGGCATAATTCTTCTTTAATGAAGCACAAGACAAGTGATAAAGCAGTGAAATTTAAACTTCACATTAGTGTGCAGATTCCTTCTCTGTCATTTTCCAGGGAGAGGACACAAATTCTCTGAGGCTCATACTCTTAATTGCAAAATGGGAAGAGCATCACTCGTTTCACAAGACTGAATGATAAGAAAGTGGGAGTGATCATGTGTGCTCAACCTTGGCCAACGGACTCCACCCAGGAGAGCACTGACCAGCAAACCCCAGGAGCATGCAGCTAGCGTCTGTGCAGTGTCTAAAGTATTCCAAACAAATATCAAACATGGTAGAAAAACCCATCCATTTTCCATGTGCTCAAGTGTCTAGAACACACTTCTAGTCTTCATTCTGGGAGCTCGGGTTCTGTGGCTCCAAGGAGCTGATGAAGATTCACTGTATTATCCTCCTGGCTCCACAACCTTTCTCAGTAATAAACCTTTGCTCCTAAGACCACCTCTTCAGGATCCCACAGTGATTCTGCTCGTAGACTCACTTCCTGCTCCTGACAGTCTCTCTTCTCTCTCCTCTGTGCGCAGACACCTCCCAAGCCCTCGTCTAAAGCCGATCTTTCAGTGGCCAGGCTGCCCCTCCGGCTGTGGATCTACTTCTGGTGGATCATAACAAGCATCTCTGCTTCCTCCCAGCCACCTCCTGAGAGCCGCCCCACTTCAGGTTGGGTGCAGGAGACAGGAGTATAAAGCTGAGCCACACTCAGGGGTAGTGGAACAGACCCAGGGAGATACCCTCCAGGGTAACACAGGCCAAGTGCTAGTTTTAGTATGAGGGTGAGGAATTGCTGGGTCCCAAGAAAAGGTACAATTCTGCTAGAATCTTCCTAGCAAAGCACACACAGTCTGCAGCAGGTCAGGGTCACCGGAACTGCCGCAGGGTCATTGGAACCGCTTCTCCGGACTCTCCTGGCAGCCCTTCAGGCCTGAGCTCTGGCTGACCACCCCAGGGCCACATCTAAGAGGACCCTCTCTGTTCCCCTGATGACCCTCCACCACCACGTCCCTTGCCTGGGTGGACCTCTCTTCGTGCCCCACAGGGCGGCACACATCTCCCAATGCCATGCGCCATCACCTTCCCTGATCTCTTCTCTCCCAGTGCCCACCAACCCAACCCTCCATTCGGGTTCCCACAGCCAGCCACCGGCCGCTGCATTGTCCTGCTTTCCTCTGTTTCTGTCCCTGGCACAACTGCTTCCCGTGGCCCCCCGTCTGCTGGGCATGGTGCATGATGTATTGCATGGAGCCCATGAGTGATGACTTCTGTACAGGACCCTTGCAGGGAAGCCGAGGACCAGGAGAGCTATCCCCACCGCCCCCATCCCACTCCACCCCCAGCTGGTGCACTCCTTCCAGGCCTGGCTGAAGGGCAGTTTTAGCCCTTTACATCACTTTGATGTCCCGGAGGGGAGACACCAGCCTTTCTCAGCTCGAGTGTTGCTACTCACGTTTATGGGGAACAGAGTCATAAGCATGCAAAAGGCTCCCCACTCCCCGATCTGGGATGGCAGCCATGACCCTCTCCAGGGGCACCCAACACCTCCCTATGTCCTTCTGTGCTGTTGCGAGAGAGGGATGTTTGCCAAAGCTCCCCATCACCCCTCTGCTCTTAGAAGCCACTGAGGAGTGGAGCCAGAGTCCTGGCAGTTTCACCAGGAGCCCATCTGCTCAGGCCCCCTGAGTTTCATCACAGCTCCGAGCTCAAGCAGGTCTGCATCTGTGAGCACGTTAGGAGGCTCCATGGCAATTGCAGCAGCAGCTGGGTAGTCACGAGCCCCCCACGCACCCATGCTCAAACCCAGGGTGTGTCTCCCCAGCTGTGAATGGGGACCCATCACAGTGACACCATCTCAGGGCATCGGCAGGTCAGTGAAGTGCCAGATATCCATTCACACCTAGGGCGCTCATCAAATACCCTCAGGACGAGGGCCGCTAAGGCATCACTGTGTGGAATCACCACTGAGGGTTTCCTGCTCTGTAACTGCCCTTTAGCACATGAAGGACACCTCTGTCTTTCAGAATCTGATTCCTATCTCTTCCGTTAGTCCTTCAAGGGTGAGCCTGGCCACCTGGGCCGACTGTGATTTACCTGGTGCCTGCGCTCTGTCTCAGCACGATGTTATTCGAGCTGTGTGTTGTCTCTGGTGGATAAAAGGGTGTTCTCACAGTCTATCAGCTGAAAGTCGAGAGCAGGAGCTTTCTGGAAAGAATGCTTTCCATCCAGATCTCATGAATTTGTAGGGCTGGTGTGGAATGAGATAGTAAAATAAAGAGAGCAGGTCCACAATATGAGGGGACCCTTGCCAGAGGCTCAGAAGGAAGTCAGCGATTTGTTTTATTTGAAAACTTTTAGAAACATAAATCCATTAAATATTTGATGATAAGTTGAATGGTGAGACATTTTTAATGGGAAACGCTGAGATTCGCTCTTGAATAATTATCCCCGCTTAATGTCTTCTCCCTCCTCACGGCACTGTAGCATTTTGCTATGCATGAGGTCATTGTACATACACAGTACCTTTAACTCCCACAATATTCCTAAAAATGACTGTGGCGGGCCCCAGGAAACCATTATGACAAAGGAGTAACAGAGATTGGCACAGCTGAGGAACTTGTTCCCAGTTATTCCCCCGGAACTGGTCCTGTGATAAGACTTTCTATCTGGCCATCACTCAGTGACACGCAGGAGATCTTCCCTTTGCTTCATTTTGCATTGTTGTTATCCTTTCTCCCGAGGATCCACTGCCTGATTATTCCAGTCATGTTTCATTGTACACACACCAGGAAGCTCCTTGGAAAGATGAAAGGTTTGAATTGGAATATCTGAGAAAAACTGCCATTAAGGATTAGTTCTAAAAGTGCTGAGCTGATGGAAACCCCGAAGCACGAGCTGTTGCAAATTCATCAGGATGACCACAGGAAGCCTGGGGCCAGCCTGATTTTCAAGAGTGAGTGGGTGTGTGAATGTATGTTTGAAGGTATGTATGAGTGTGTGCATGCATGAGTGTGTATGCTTGAATTTGCATAAGAATCTGTGAGTGTGAAGTGTGAGGGTGAAGTGTGAAAGTGTGAGTGTGAAGTGTGAAGTGTGAGTGTGAAGTGCATATATGAGTGTGTTCTGATATGTGTGTGAATGTGTCTCTGTGTGTGAGAGAATGTGAGTGTGTGAAAGAGTGTACCTATGGCTGTGAGTGCACACGTGAGTATATTGCGTAGGGATATCTTTAAGAGTGTGTATATATACATATATGTGTGAACATGTGTGTATCTGTGTATGTGTATAGTAGGGTATCTTTAGGGTGTGGGAGTATGTAGGAGCATATGTGTGAGAGCATGAGTGTATATGAGGTACATGTGTGAGCGTGAGCACCTAGGTATGTTGTTTGTGGGCGTATTTAAGTGTGACTGAGTGCCTGTGTTGTATGTGTGTGAATGTGTATGTGTGAAAGCATTTATGTTTATGTGAGCGCCTGAATGTTTCTGTCTCTGAGTTGTGTGTGAATATTTGTATACTTGAACTGTTCCCAACATGTGACAACCGAGATTTTCAATCAGGGATATTCCTGTTGTTTATCAGATGAGTCCATTTCAGAGACAACCAAGATTTCTTGATCACTTTTCTATAGATTGTGTCATGCACCCCAATGATCTAAAGCTACAAAATGAAATGTCATTCTGCCTGGTCACCCTGAGGCATCAAACTGTATCAAACCCCAAAGAAAGACTAAAATATACTCAGTTCTATGTGAAAAGTACCTGGACAGCTCCATCTCAAAGTATCACTGATTAGCTAACAAACCCAGTCGGCAAGCGTTGTTTATCCTCAGGAGCTCCAGAGTTTTTCATTCATTTCATTCATTCACAAACTTCAGAGTTTTTCAACACATGCACATCAGATTGCTCAGGTTGCTCATCAGATCCTGTACCCTAAGCATCAGTAGGCACTTCCTAATTTGAACAATCTCAGCTCCCCCATCCTCTAGTGCCTGCCTCCTATTCATTCTTCGGTAACATAGTGAACTCCATTTCTCAAAGAGAAAACCACTTCTCCTTTTTAAACAGTCACAGATCTGCTCTTTTAACTCAAGAGACCCCAGAGGATAAGCATGGGTTCCCAGAAGCCTGACGAGGTCTGGGACAATGGTGAGTGGGTTTGTAAGGCACAGGCATTGACAAGGGAGTCCATCGCTCCCTCACCTTCATGGGGTCACCCAGCCCTCACCCGCATCCTCACTGGCAGGAAAAATGGGAAATTATTGATTATCCTCGGGAAAGAATTCAGGACCAAATTTTGGGTTTAAGTGGAGCAAACTGCCTCATGAATATCAGAACATGGGTGGCATCTCATTTCTATGCCCTCAAATCCAGTCCAGGGCCAAATAGTACTGAGGAAAGCAGTTGACCAGGGTCAGAAAATCTGGAGGTAAAGATACCCTCACCTACTAAAAATGTGGTGACCTGGCCTGGGAAAGTCACAACTTCTCCAAGCCCTGATCTCTTCATCTTTGAGATAAAAGGATCAATAATACCTGAAGTTATGTGGACCCATAATATTTGGGATTACTCAAGTAAACGTGGACTCCACCGTTAGTTTCAGGGTATACTAAGTTAGAAAGAGGACACATTCTGTAAATGAGGATTAATATAACTATGAACAGCGGTTGAAATTTTCACAACATTTTGCATTTATATCATTGGTCAGAGAAAAGAAAAAAAGAGACAGCTAAGCAATTATGAAGGGAAGGACTTCCCTGGTGGTCTAGCGGTTAAGAATCCTCCTGCTAATGCAGGGGACACAGATTCGATCCCTGGTCTGGGAAGATCCCACATGCTGTGGAGCAACTAAATCCGAGAGGTACAACTACTGAAGCCTGAGCACCTAGAGCCTGTGCTCAACAAGAGAAGCCACTGCAGTGAGATGCCCATACACAGCAGCTAGAGAGTAGCCCCCACTTGCTGCAACTGGAGAAAGCCCACGCACGGCAACAAAGACCTAGTGTAGCCAAAAATAAAATTAATCAATTAATGTTTTAAAAATTGTGAAGGGGAGCCCAGAGCCCTGCAGGGTAATGGAGGCCACCTGGCAAGATGACGAAGATGAAGCCCGAACCTTCGGTTTCTAGGGGCACAGGACAAAGGGAGCCCTGTGCAGTGAGCTGCTCTGAGGCCCCTAAGCTAAAGAAGCAGACTTCTGGAAGAGTCTCTGGAGTCTGAGAATCACTTCTGGCACTCTGGCAAAATGCTGACTTTCACCAGAAAGTGCATAAGCACCCCAGGACTTTAAGAAAGCAGATGCTGGAGGGTTTAGTGATTGCAGAGCTGGATCTTGGCAAGAATATGGAATTTAACAGCTAAACAAAGATGCCAATTGTTTAAAATTGGCAAGACCCTCACCTTTGGATTCCCATATTACACACACACACACACACACGTACATGTACACATACACACGCATCCACCTCAAAAGGGACTCAAAAGGAGAGATTTCACAGTATGTCTAAATTTACCTCTTGTTACAGAAGCATTTCAGGATAGATAATTTAATCTATTTTTTTGCTTAAGACCAACAAGGCTTCATTCTTCCTCACCCAAGAGCTCTTATGATGAGTTGACACACACGCACAAAGCTGAATATATTACCTTAAAGTCGAAGACTTACATTTTGCACGCAGGTGACCAAATAGTCCCAGTCAGCGTCTAAAACACCTAGGGAAGTGACCTCTGCTCCCTTAGGGCAACCTTCCAACAATCCCAGCTCCTAAGTAGGGGATGAATGGGCTGAGAACAAGTCACACCCATTTCTTTCTTTAATCTTTATTTTTTATTGGAATATATAGTTGATCTATAATATTTCAGGAGTATAATAAGTGATTCAGATAGATATATACATATATATATATATATATATATTTGAAGCATATCCAATTCTGCCATTGGTTCAGACATTTTAGGATAGGAATATCCTAAATTGTTAAAACATTTTAAGTCTAAAACATTTTCAATTTGGGTTTTTTCTTCCTGGATGTCTGCTATCCACTTGTCTCCCTTCAAAATGGATACCATTTTCCCTTTCTCTGTGGTTATAAAAACCAAAAAACTTCAACAAAGAGAGTAAGCTAAGAAAAGAGAATAATCCAGGAAAACAGGGATGGTGTGACCCATCCATGTTCTCACAGGTCAAGAGCAACTCTAGTTTCTTGGGTTTCCAGACGCTGCACACAGGCACCTGAGTGGTAAGGGCATCTTCCGTGTCCCGGAAGCAGCCAACAAAGTGGCCTCCTGGTTTGTTTCCTCCCTTAAATGCTGAGTCATTCATCTGTTAATCTTCTACTTCAGAAAGAATGGAAGGAAGAGCTATGGAATCTGTGGAATAGGATTGCTGGTGTGAAATCAGTCTTCAAGTTAAGGTCAAGTGCCTCACACACCCTGCTGAGGTGTGGGGCGTGCCCCCACCAGACCCTCAGCTGAAGTGGTGCGGGTGCCTCCAGCGTCACTGCCTCCTGGGGTGGGGACTGGGGGCACACTTATCCCTGAAGCCTGACAACCCCTGAATCCATGACTCCCAAACACTTCCCTCCAGTCCAAAGCTTTCCCCTAGAACTTGTCTCCTCTACCTCTGACTTAGCAAATACTTCCTCCTCAGGCTCTTTTCGGAGAAGGCAATGGCACCTCACTCCAGTACTCTTGCCTGGAGAATCCCATGGACTGAGGAGCCTGGTAGGCTGCAGTTCATGGGGTCCCGAAGAGTCAGACATGACTGAACGACTTCGCTTTCACTTTTCACTTTCATGCGTTGGAGAAGGAAATGGCAACCCACTCCAGTGTTTTTGCCTGGAGAATCCCAGGGATGGGGAAGCCTGGTGGGCTGCCGTCCATGGGGTCGCACAGAGTCGGACACAACTGAAGCGACTCAGCAGCAGCAGCAGCAGGCTCTCTTAGGCACCCCTCTGTCTGCCTCACTTAACAACACTGTTCTTTATCCAGGGGCTCCAGCCTCCATTCCCCAACCCTCCTCTTCCTTCCCTCTTTATGGAATTCCTTGCCATACCTCCCAGTGGACCCTTCTGAGTTTCTATCACTTGCAACCCTCCCCATCAGCTCCACTCACTGATTCCTGCAGGTACTACTCCTGCTTCTTGCCTCTCTTTGCTTTCCTTCCTCTGCAGCCTGATTGTTAGAAGGATCCTCCTAAGACGCACCCCAGAAATACTGCCCACAGGATCCAAATCTCTAATGGTTTCCTATGGTCAGGTACTGATCCTCCAGCTTGGCTCCAGGTTAGAATCACTTGGGAGAATTTTTTAAGTACTAATGCCTCTACCTGATGCTGGGCAAAAGAACAAGAGGGCAGCAGAGGATGAGACGGTTGGAAGGCATGAACTTGGGCAAACTCCAGGGGATAGTGAGGGACAGAGAGGCTTGCGTACTGCAGTCCATGGGGTCACAAAGAGTCAGACACATCTTAGCAACTAAACAACAACAAATACTTCCACCCCTGGAGACTCTGATTGCATTAATGCAAAGTGTGGTCTGAGAATCAGTGGTGTAAAAGCCACCCAAGGACATTCTAGTGTGCAGCAAGGTGTGAAGCCCCTTGGGCTCCATTACTCCAAGAGCTCCACAATCTACCTGCTGTTCAGTCTCTCATTCCAGACCACTAGCCTTCAGAGCAGTCAGAATATTCTCTTTTCCAGGCCTCTATTTTGCCCCTATTATTCCCTACTCAGTATAGACACAGATATGGATACAGGTGAGATAAACGTAGAGGGAGGTAAGTAGATGGAGATGTAGAAACAGATTTCAATATAGATATACACAATTTTATTTATGATATTGTTTAGAGTAACCAAAAAACTACACAGAAACTAAATCAAGAAGGAAAGCCAGCCAGTTGTAGTTATTTGCATCTTGTTGGCAATTCTATCTGCTGGTCACAGTTCAGCTCAGGTGCAAATGCTTCAGGGATGGGGAATCTAAAACACTTGCGGCAGAATTGAATGTTTTTCTCTAACACTCCCAGACCGTATTTATGCATTTCCTATTGAACTTACTGAGTTCTGCCAAAATAATGTTTGGCTTTTCCCCTTATGGGAACCATGAGATTTGGGAGACAGAAACCAAGTAAATTTACTAAATTATGTCCCACACTATCAGAATTCCTTCTACAAAGCAGAAGTTCAGTAATTGCTTGTGAAAAAACATGAATGAATTAAACAGATCTATTTCTACACATTTCCATGCTAATCTACCAAAAAAAAAATTGTCAAGAAATACCAAGACCTCAGTAATTGCAACAGTAAAGTAATTATGGAAAGATAGAAGTGAAAGGGCATTAAATGTCATATGGTATAATCCCAACAATTTTCAAAGATAGAAACCCAGATAGTAAAGTTCTGAAAGGGGCAGTAAGTCACTTAATAGTGACTTAGAATCAACAAACAGCCAGATTGAAAGCATCATCTTCTGAGCCACGCACAGCCCCCTCCAGCTCTTCCAGCTTTCCTCCCATTCCCAGGGAGACAGGCACCCTGAAGTCAAGCTGAAGACACAGAGCAGCGTGCTTGCCATCCACACAGCTGGAATTCATGGGCCATGCAGGAAAGCGACTCCGCCAGAGTCACAGTGAAGGCTATCCCAAATCCTCGTGCTCATCCGAGAAGACCAGCTGTGTTCAGGAAGGTAGACTATATGAAAAGAAAACCCTTCCATAAGAAAGGACTGCTCCATTTTTAAAATGCACTGCTCATTCCCAGCAGTAGGTATAATGAGGCATTGTTCCTAAAACACAGCTGTGTTAAGTATAGCAAACCACTGTCAATTGCAATTGGGTCTGAGCAGTCCAGATTTCTCTCAAAAGAAGTTCTTCAAGAAAAAATAAATTTTGAAGCAAATGCAGTAATGTTTGGAGAACTTCTCCCAGAACACTATTTTTGCACCTTGCTTCTTTTGTTCTAGCTGTAGCATTTCTGATGTGGGTATTTATGTATGTGCTGGATGTAAGAACTAACCATTTCAAAGACCTCTTAAATCAGTTCCAGAAACCCCATACAGTTGTGTTTAAAATGAGATCAAGTTTTTGGTATTACTTCAAGCTGTTTGGGGGAAATTCATTGTTCCTCTCGCTTCTGTGTTCCATGTTTCCATTTATATTTTAGGCTAATGTTTTTTCCCCTAAAACCTCACAAGCAAATCACAATTTTTTAAAAATAGGTTTTGTGTAAAATATGTTGACAGCCACAGTATAATTTGATGTAATAATTAAAGACATGACATAAAAATAACATCTCTAGATTATTTATGGAGGTACGTATTGAGCCCCTTTGATAAGTGGCCAGTAACTGAATTTTAAAACTATTTTTTCATGCAAGCTACTTTTTAATTTCGCCATCAGCAATTTATACTTAGATCACTGACCAAATTAACAAAACATTCTAAAATGGAATACCCACTGCTGACAAGTTTGGTAGAAGAGGCATTTCATAAACTGCTGAGTGGATACAGAACAAAGTGACACAATAAATATTAAGGATGACACCATTTTAGCAGGCATTGCAATTCCTGGAACTCTATCCATAGGTGTGTGAAATGTGGGAAAGGCATATATATGTGTACAAAGATTTTATGCCTAATATTATGGTTAATGAAGGGAAAACTACAAGCAATCTAAAGGGCCAATAAGTTGCTTACCAAGTGAAAACAAGTTAAGAACAAAATACAAAATTATTTTAAGGGATGATTCTAAAGATTATGTAACTGTAGTCACATAGTTATTCAACATAAGCTTCAGCCTTATATATAACCAAGATCCTATAAAAAATAATTTTGCTTTTTCAGGAAAGGCTGCTGGGTCATGCTACAGTTCATTGCACTGTGTCTCTCAAGGTCCCTTGATTTCCGAGTACCCCTCGGTGGTACTGGGCAACGGGAAGAGGTGACTGCCTTCCTGCCTTCAAAGCCAGTGAGGGACTGCCACTGAGCCCTGAGAGCCCACCACACCCCTAGGGGCTGCCTGCCCCTCTACCCACTGTGTTTCCTCTGCCAGCATCCCTCACTTCAGTGCTGCTGCCTCTAGGGCTCCAAGTTAAAAATGCCAAGTAAACGTCAGAGTCAAACCTAGGTCTGTCTCGCTTCAGTGTCTTCGTTTCCTCCCACTTTCAGGAGTAATGAAGTCTTTTTTTTTTTTTCCTGACTTTCATTATATTTATTGTTGAGCACTGAAGTTTCAATTTAATTCTCTTTTATTGAAGTATAGTTGATTTACAATGTTGTGTTAGTTTCAGGTGTACCTCAAAATTATTCAGATATATTCTATATATATACACATATACATATATACATATTCTTTTCATTCTAATAAATTCTTTTAGATATTCTGTATCTGTAAGCATGTCATCTCAGAATGAAGATTGCTTTGTTTCTCCCTTCTCAATCCATGCACTTATTTCTTTTACTCGCCTTTTTAGTGTCTTGATACCTAGTAAAATGTTGAGCAGTTCAAGTAGTAGAAGGCAGCCACATCTCCTCCCCAATATTCTTTTCATCAGTAATGATGATGGTTGCTATAAAATTTTTATAAATATCTTCTCTTAAAAAGACAAATCTTTGTTCTTTACCTAGTTTCTAACTTTATCATAAACAGCTATGGAATTGTATCAAAACTTTTCTACATTGATTAAAACAATAATATAAAATGCCTCCTTTATTATGTAAATGTTGTTAATTATTTTCATTTTTAAACATGAAGTCATCTTCCATTCGTATAATAAATCAAACTATAATGCATCAACCACATCCACAATCATCAATGTTTCCTTTATTAAAATATCCTTCAGATCACTAAATTTGAAACTATAATCTGTTGCCAGGTACCCAGCAGGAATACAGCTTTTCCCTCTTTTTATTTTCAATTTGAGGAGAAGGCAATGGCACCCCACACCAGTACTCTTGCCTGGAAAATCCCATGGACAGAGGAGCCTGGTAGGCTGCAGTCCATGGGGTCGCTCAGAGTTGGACACGACTGAGCAACTTCACTTTCACTTTTCACTTTCATGCATTGGAGAAGGAAATGGCAACCTTGCCTGGAGAATCCCAGGGATGGGGGAGCCTGGTGGGCTGCCGTCTATGGGGTCGCATAGAGTCGGACACCACTGAAGCGACTTAGCAGCAGCAGCAGCATTTTCAGTTTTACAAGAGAGAAAATAACATATCATTGTCTTTTATTTATTTAAGCTGTTGTTTTGAAGAATGTCACCTGTTTGCAATTAATTTATTTACTGATATGGTAGTTTTTAAACTTTCCATCTTGTTTGTTTTATACTACAATTTTCCACCTATTTTATCTTACTTTCAGTTACTTATCTTGCCTTATTTTGGACTGATTATTTTTTATTCCATTTTCTTCTCTATTATTAAAATAATCAAATATTATTTTGTATTGTTTTACTGGTTATCTTAGAGATTGTGACATGAATTTTTAACTTAGTAAAGTCTAATGTTAATTTGTACCATAGCCACTTGCCTGGTAATGCAAGGACCTTTGCACAACTGAACGACATTTGTCCACTCCTGACTTGTATGCCATTGTCGAAGAGTGGTTTACTTATTTCTCTGAATTTTTAAATTTGGAAGTAATTTCAAACTTATTAAAAAGTTAAAGAACAATACAGAGAAAGCTTATACAGGTTCACCATTTTTGTAATATTTTTGCCATTTTAGAGTCTTTATTCTTTCTATCTTTGTAGATTAATATTATTTTTCTGAACCATTTAAGAGTATTTGTGTTCATTTTGCCCCTTAACTCAATACTTCAGCATGTATTTCCTAAAACAAGAATCTTACTTTTTATATGACTATAATACAGTTTATAAATTCAGGAAATTTTTCATGAATGTAATATGTATTCTTCATATTAATGTAATTTTCATAAATAGCCTACAGTCAATATTCCATTTTTTTTCCGTTGTTCTTTATAGTATATTTCTCCTCAGCCCAGGATTCACCCCAGAATGACACACCACATTGTCCATCATGGTTCCTTGGTCTTCTTTAATCTAGAGCACTTCCTATCACAACACTGGTAACAATAGATCAGATATTTCACATAACATTTCTTCATTTGGCTCATTGGATGCATCCTCATGAATTCTCTACCAGAAATAACATGATTTGGGGTCATCCTCAGGGGACAATGATCAAAGGCACACATTACCCATCTGCCCTTTGCCAATCTTGACCCTGGGAAAGGTGTTGCCTGGTTTCTCCACTGCAACTAACTTTTCCCCTTTGTAACTGCTGGGAGATTACTTCTAACCAAAGTATTTCCAAGAACTAGAACCTGTTGATGACTTCCCTGCTCAAATCAATTACCTTGTGATGACTGCAAAATCATTATTATAAAAAAAATTCCACACTCTCTCCACCTGTATCAGTCCATGTTCTACCTGATTACTGTTATAGCATAGTGATGCAGTATTTTTCCAGATAATATTCCATTAAAAGTTATAACAAGATAATGGTGTACAGCAGAAATTAACACTTTGGAAATCAACTAGACTTCAATTTTTTTTAAAAAGAAAAGAAACAAGATAACAGCTATAATTATCTGCACAGTGTGGAGATTCCTTAAAAAACTGGAAATAGAACTGCCTTATGATCCAGCAATCCCACTGCTGGGCATACACACTGAGGAAACCAGAAGGGAAAGAGACACGTGTACCCCAATGTTCATCGCAGCACTGTTTATAATAGCCAGGACATGGAAGCAACCTAGATGTCCATCAGCAGATGAATGGATAAGAAAGCTATGGTACATATACACAATGGAGTATTACTCAGCCATTAAAAAGAATACATTTGAATCAGTTCTAATGAGGTGGATGAAACTGGAGCCAATTATACAGAGTGAAGTAAGCCAGAAAGAAAAACACCAATACAGTATACTAACACATATATATGGAATTTAGAAAGATGGTAACAATAACCCTGTATACGAGACAGCAAAAGGGACACTGATGTATAGAACAGTCTTTTGGACTCTGTGGGAGAGGGAGAGGGTGGGAAGATTTGGGAGAATGGCATTGAAACATGTATACTATCATGTATGAAAGGAGTCGCCAGTCCAGGTTCGATGCACGATACTGGATGCTTGGGGCTGGTGTACTGGGATGACCCAGAGGGATGATATGGGGAGGGAGGAGGGAGGAGGGTTCAGGATGGGGAACACATGTATACCTGTGGCAGATTCATTTCAATATTTGGCTAAACTAATACAATATTATAAAGTTTAAAAATAAAATAAAATTTAAAACGAAAAAAAAAAATTAAATTAAAAAAAAATTCTCTGTGCTTTGCAATATATATTTGTTGCTTACCTACTTTATGCATACTATTTGTATCCCTTAATCTCACACTCCTAAAAAGCCCCTCCATACTCTTTTCCACAGTGGCTGTACCAACTTAAATCCCCACAGACCTTTACTTTTCTTCACATCCTCTCCAATATTTGCTATTTATAGACTTTTTGATAATAGTCATTCTGACAGGCCTCAGGTAATATCTTACTTTTTGTTGTTGTTTAGCACTTCTCTAATTATTAACAATGTTGAGGATCTTTTCATGTGCCTGTTGGCCATCTGTATGTCTTCTTTGGAAAAATGGCTATTCAGGTCTTCTGCCCACTTTTTACTAGGCTTTCTTTTAAATACTGAGTTGTCATCTGACTTGTTTATGTATTTTAGATACTAACCCCTTGTAAGTCATATCATTTACAAATCATTTCTCTCACTCTGTAGGTTGGGATAAATCCTGTCTTTTCACTTTGTTGATGGTTTCTTTTGCTGTGCAACAACAGCAAAAGTTGTTTAATTAAATTACAACTTAAATTAAAAGTTTAATCAGGTTTCATTTTTTTATTTTTGCTTTTATTTCTTTTGCCTTAGGAGACAAATCCAAGGGGTGTCAATGAGTATTCTGTGTTCTCTTCTAGTAGTTTTATGGTTTATATGCTATGAGGAAATGTTATAATCTCATTGTTTCACATTTAGCTGTCCAGTTTTCCCAGCACCACTTATTACAGAGATCCATCTTTTCTCATTTATACATTCTTGCCTCCCTTGTTAGCGCTTAATTGTGGGATTATTTCTGGGCTCTCTGTTCTCTTCCATAGACTGCTGTGTCTGTTTCTGTGTCAGTATTATGCCAAGCTGGAAATAAAACTCTCACTCTTTGCAGATGACATACTTTATATAGAAAACCCTAAAATCTCCACCCAAAAACTATTAGAACTAATAAATAAGTTTAGGATAGGAGATTAATATACACACATCTGTTGCTTTTCTATACACTATCAGAAAGAGAAAGCAAGAAAACATTCCTGTTGAAAATTGCATCAAAGAGAATAAAATAACTGGAAATAAACTTAACCAGAGAGGCAAAAGAGAACTGTTTAACAGTGATGAAGGAAATTGAAGACGATATAAAGAAAGATATCCTGTGCTCTTGGATTAGAATAATTAATACTGTTAAAATGGCCATACTACCTGAAGGAACCTACAGATTTAATGCAGTCCGTATTAAAATACTCAAGGCATTTTTCATAGAACTAGAACAAATAACCCTTAAATTATATGGAACTACAAAATATCTCAAATTGCCAAAGAAATATTGAGAAAAAAAAAAGAACAAAGCTGAAGATATCATCCCCCCAGACTTCAAACCTATAATCAATCAAAATTGGATTTTTTTTTAATACCAAGATCTGGACTCTTTTGCTCCTGAGATATCTTTGGTTCTTGACATTTTCAGTAGACAAAATTAGTGTGTACATGTGTGTATACATGTGCATATGCATGTGTGTATGGGGTGGGGGGGTAAACAGGTATACATGCACACACATTCCAATACCTCCATTACTATGACTTCTTTCTTTGCCATCACCCTATTCAAATGAAAGCTCTGAATCCCATAATGGTTACCATTGTTTGCCTTCAGTTCAGTTTAGTTCAGTTCATTCGCTCAGTCATGTCTGACTCTTTGCAACCCCATGAATCGCAGCATGCCAGGCCTCCCTGTCCATCACCATCTCCCGGAGTTCACTCAGACTCACATCCATCGAGTCGGTGATGCCATCCAGCCACCTCGTCCTCTGTCGTCCCCTTCTCCTGCTGCCCCCAATCCCTCCCAGCATCAGAGTCTTTTCCAATGAGTCAACTCTTCGCATGAGGTGGCCAAAGTACTAGAGTTTCAGCTTTAGCATCATTCCTTCCAAAGAAATCCCAGGGCTGATCTCCTTCAGAATGGACTGGTTGGATCTCCTTG
>NW_011495058.1:2779644-2779742 GCF_000754665.1 Bison bison bison | reverse complement strand
GGTACTGGGATGACCCAGAGGGATGATATGGGGAGGGAGGAGGGAGGAGGGTTCAGGATGGGGAACACATGTATACCTGTGGCAGATTCATTTCAATA
>NW_011495058.1:2759489-2779544 GCF_000754665.1 Bison bison bison | reverse complement strand
TGAGGTTATTGATATTTCTCCTGGCAATCTTGATTCCAGCTGGTGCTTCATCCAGCCCAGCGTTTCTCATGATGCACTCTGCATAGAAGTTAAATAAGCAGGGTGACAATATACAGCCTTGACGAACTCCTTTTCCTATTTGGAACCAGTCTGTTGTTCCATGTCCAGTTCTAACTGTTGCTTCCTGACCTGTATACAGGTTTCTCAAGAGGCAGGTCAGGTGGTCTGGTATTCCCATCTCTTTTAGAATTTTCCACAGTTTATTGTGATCCACACAGTCAAAGGCTTTGGCAGAATCAATAAAGCAGAAATAGATGTTTTTTGGAACTCTCTTGCTTTTTTCATGATCCAGCGGATGTTGGCAATTTGATCTCTGGTTCCTCTGACTTTTCTAAAACCAGCTTGAACATCTGGAAGTTCACGGTTCACATATTGCTGAAGCCTGGCTTATCCTACATTAAGATAGCTTCAGAATTGCTATACACACAACACTACAAACCCAGACTTACTAATGAGAGTGCACAACTAATTGCAGTTAAGACTGCCATTTTACAATCAAATAACCATGTTCAAGCTACTTACATTTGATTTTTTTCCTTCACTGTGTGTATGAAGTAGACTTATATTCATCTGTTACTAATTGTATTCAGTATTAGATTTTCCCCAATAATTGTTTATTTAATGTTATTTTTGAATATGTGGAATACCAATGTTTCCAAAAGTCAAAATCCTTTAAGACATAACCAGAAAATTAACTCTGTCCTCTGACCCTTCAACACCATTGGGCTCACCCAGTTTAGAACCAGTTTTCCTGTTTTCTTATTTATCCTTCCAGTGCTTTTCTGTTTTGTTTTTGCCAAAATTGTCAAATACCTGTATATTTTATTATTTCTCCTTCCTTCATCAGAATAGGCAGCATACTATACGTTCTCCTTGATCGTCTTTCCTGTTTTAGTAAACAGAGACTCAGAATTTACTGCAGACTCTTCATATAGATCTTTCTTATTCTTTCATACCGCTGCATATTTCTCATTTGTGTAAGTACCAAATTTTTAAACTCATTCTCCTATAGTTGGGCATTTTGGTAATTTCCAAAATTTTGCAATTACAAACAATGCTAACAAATAATTTTGTACTTGTGTATTTTTGTATTTTAGAGGTGTGTCTTTAGGGAAAATTTCTAGAAGTGAGATTGCTGAGTCAAAGGATAAATGCACATGTATTTTGGAAATTCATCTCCCTGGGACTGTGCCATTTAACTTTCCCAACACAGAAGTATAACAGTATCCATTTCACCAGAGACTCACCAACATATATATCATCAAGGTTTTGAAGTCCTTAAATCTCCTTTAGCCACGTTTATGGGCTTTCCTGTTAGCTCAGTGATAAAGAATACACTTGCTAATGCAGAAGACATGGGTTCAATTCCTGGGTCAGGAAGATCCCCTGGAGAAGGAAATGGAAACCCACTCCAGTATTATTGTCAGGAAAATCCAATGGCCAGAGGAGCCCGGTGGGCTACAGCCCATGGGGCTGCAAACAGTCAGACATGACTGAATGATTGAGCACACACGTGTAGCCACTTTTATAGGATTTTTAGACTTAGTTTAAAGATAATAATAACTTCAAATTATTCTGAATGTCTTGTCCAAACATATGTCCAAAAAGACAAAAGTAGATGAATTTGTGATTGAAAAGCTGTCTTTTGACCAAATTTTGAGCTGATGCATTTGAGAAAGAGCGTTCAAACCATTGTTAACTATTTAAATTCAAAGGCTTAAATTATGTCAATCTTTATACCTGCTTGTGGTCTGGTGGAAGCAGCTAGACAGGCAGGACTAAGCTCTAGCAAGTTCACAACATCTTTGACCTTCAGTAATTCCACCCTAAGGAATAATGTTTTGTATATAACTCATAAGACTCTCATCAAGGACAGGGCTAGTACAGTCATAAATCTGTGTTCTGGACCCTCTTTCAAGTAATAATTGCCAGATCATTAAGAAATATTTTAACATGATAAAAATAGTTCCTGCAAAAAAAAGTTCAGATTCTTTTAAAATGTTCTTTATAAATACGGAATATTAGTTCCCTTATCTGTGACATATGCAGAATATGACATTGCAAATATAGACTCAAGATTATTCTTGATGCTTTCTGCCATGAACACATTTTTCTTTTTAAGTTGTCAAATTAATCAGTCCTTCATTACTGCCTCTAAGACACTGTAAGTCTTTCTTTACACTGAGGTTTTGAAGGTATTCACACATATTTTGTTGCATACTTTGTATATTACTATTTCTGAACCATTTGGGTTTTTCTTGTATGTTGGTAATTTTTTATTGGGAATATATATATATTCACCACCTGTATATGAAGGATGGTCTGGGGGCAGGAAAAGCCAGGGCAGTTCTTGTCCAGAGAAGTGCAAAGGAGACAACTGGCTGAACCCCTAGAACGTAGGATTTCAGGAGATAATTCAGGAAGCTCAAGTTAAGACCGTCTCCAAAAGAGGTCAGTTTAGGAAATGTTGAGTTTGGGTACATGGAAAATGCATAGTTAAGAGATCAGCTCCTACAATAGTCAACTGTGAAAATGGATTCTAAGATAGGAAAGAAAAGGCTTCTCACTATTCAAGTTCCTCTGTTAGAAGGTGGAGATAAAGCCAGGAATGTGACACTTTCTAACATGCTTCATTTTCATCTGACCCCAAATGGCAGCTATGACACTGGAGAAAGGGCTGGCAATTTAGAAAGGGCTGGTCACTGCTGGCTGTGACCTGGCAGTCCCCACACCTACCACAATGCTGGTGGGAATTGAGGGGTAGGGTGAAGAAATCACTGAAACTCATTTCAGTGCTGAAGAAGTTACCCAGCATTTCTTACGGGACAAAGTCTTAGCAATTCCCATTTGTGACTCAGCTATTTTCCATGAATAGTACAAGCAACCCTCTCAGGCTGCCTAGTTTTATAACAATAAATACAGTAGCACAGCCATTCTTTTCCTGGAAATGACCTATTGGGGTTTAGAAAATATATATTCAATTTAAAGGAGTCCAATTGTATTATATTCCCAAGTCTGTTCCCTAAGTTTTCATTAAATGACTTTAAAGTATGATAAAGAAAGAGCAGATTGCCTGCTGTATGATTGACACTTACATGGTTTTAGCCTTGGAAAATCCCTAAAAGTCCCTAAGCAAAATAAATTGCATTTTTAACCCAAATCCAAAGGAACAAAACAACATTAGCAATTGTACACACTGCGACTCCCCCCTCAGGCCAATTAAAGCCTTAATCGCTAAGTAAATCTGTTCATTTCTCTTTTTGTATTTGAGTAGAATGTAAACTGTGAAATGTCTTTGCTTTTCCATCTGCATGTAAAAATGTGCTTTGAAGCTCCTGGTATCTGGTATCCAGTTGTTCACCCTCTGCCCATCCTCGCCCCACATGGCTATCCTAAGTATCCTCCATGATAAGTGCAGGCTGGAGATCACCTCCACAACTCCTACTGACATCCTAGGGGACCTCAGTATCTGTCAGGATGACACAGCCAGCACCCCAGGCCAAGTGTAAGGATCTTCTCACCTGTAATGATCTTCACTGCCCTCCTTTCAGACACTAACCCATCCCACACCTGAGGGCTAGAATCAGTTTCAAACGCCCCAGGCCCAGGCAGGTTGAGGAGCACCTCTTGTCTGGTGAGTTGGTGCCCTAGAGGTTGAGCAAAGGCCAGGAGAAGGGAGCCGTGCCCTTGCAAAATGGCCACAAACATGTCAACCCACTGCAGTCCATGCCAAACATAGCCAATCTGATTTACAGAGAAAAGAGAAAAAAAAAAAAAAAATCCAGACTTCTATGTGTAATCTGTTGGTTATTCAATTGGCTCAATTAAAATGCAAAATAAAACAAAAACTACAGCAGAAGCATGATATGAGTCAAACTAAACTCATGGACCCTGATTCCTAATTTTCACCCTCTGCTTTAAACCTCTTCCCATTTCAGAGCTGTCCCATCCGTGAAAATCAGGGTCCTACTGACCCTCTTCAAAGGCTGCTGCTCCTCCTTCTTGCTCCACTGCTCTGTCCAGCCCATGCTTCATCATCCTGAACACAAGATTTAGACTCTCTCCTTCCCTCCCAGGCTCTCCAGCAAATGGGCTTCATCTGGCCACTCCAGAACTTACTCCTGGGCGCATCGCCTCACTGGCTCCCACACCCCTCCTCTTCCCTGGGTCTGCCTCCCTCTGCACCTGTACAGCCTGGGGCAGCATTCTTGGGCCCTATTGTGCTCTTCCAAGGAAGGACATGTTTGTCTTGGTGTGAACCAGACCCATGGCCATATCCTAAGGAATATATGAAGGAAGGAAGGAAGAGAGGGAAGGAGGGAAAGGGAGGAAGGAAGGCATTTTCCAATTATGTTAAAAGCATGGGCTTTAGTATCAGGTCAATCACTCACAAACTTTTTACATTATGGAAAATTACTTAATCCCCAAAGCCTAAGTTTCTCATATATAATACAGCGCTTGGCAATAGGGAAGAGCAAAGGGTTACTGGAGGCCACAGGCCCAGTACTAATGCCCAGAAGGTAGGCGGTCATTTCTTGCTATTGCTGTTGTTATCACTCTACATAAGCAGTCAAGACACCAAAACCCCCTACCTTAAGCACTGAGAACATCAGTTGTTACACTCTCTTCTCTTTGGGGGTGGGCCCTGGATCTGGGCAGCAGTGATACCAGCAGAGAGCAGCATTATTCAGGCTTGATCCTAGAGTTGGCACCAGGATGCAACCCAGATGGCACTCTGACTCCTGAGGGGATCAATAGTCGCACACCTGCTCAGAAAGATGCATGAGGGGCTTGCTGGCCTATCTTCCCCTGGCCCTGCAAACGAGGAGCCTGGAGAAACGACCATAAGGAAATTGGAATTTGTTCTCCCTCCCCACATGATGGGATGGAAGGAAAGTCCTCAATGCCTGGGTGTCCATCCAAGTGCATGGAGGGAGATGTTTCTCGCAGCTGCGTGGGTATCTGTGCCACTCACATTTGGGAAAGGTGGGGGAGTTCATCCAAAGATGAAGATGATCTGGGTCTTTATGAAAAAGGGCAGGGATAAGTCCCGAGCCAACCCTCAGAGAACTCAGCCTCCCGCAGAGCTGACAAATCAGTGGCCAGGCATTTCACCTGCAGGGCAGATGACTTGGGCTCGAATTTGGGCTCTAATCTTTCCTATATGTGACCTTGGGCAAGTCCACAACTAAGTGCCCATCCCTCCCCTGTGAAAGGATGATATGAGAAGAGCAGCAGCTGAAGGAATTGCTACAAGAAGTAAGTAAAATGATACATGCAACCTGCTCGGCGCTGTGGCTGGCACATAGCAGGGTCTGGATCAATGCTGTGTGCTGCGCTGCTGGGCTTAGTTACTCAGTCGTGTCTGACTTTTTGCAACCTTCTGGGCTGTAGTCCACCAGGCTCCTCTGTCCATGGGATTTCCCAGGCAAGAATACTGGAGTGGGTTGCCATTTCATTCTCCAGGGATCTTCTTGACCCAGGGATCAAACCCACATCTCTTGTATCTCCTGCATTGGCAGGTGAATTCTTTACCACCTAGATCAATGTTACCTTTTTTTTTAATTAGAAAAGATACATAAATGCAGAATTATTTAGAGAACCAAATAATAAGGACCTTAGGGCTGTATTAAATGTTATAGGATACAAACTGGGGGACAACTGAGTTGGGGAACACTCTATAAGGATGGCAGAATGTGAGAGCAAGAATTTGCCCAGTGATAAACAAACAGAACCTTCCAGTGAGAGCAGATAAGAAATGCAAAGTTACAGAAATATGAAATGGGTGCACAATTCCACTTTGGTCCGTGGGTCCTAGCAGAGTAAACAAGAGTCCTGGCAGCTTGGTAGACAGAAAAGTCATGGGTGTCAGCCTTGAAAGTCAGGACTTAACTTTTAAGACAGCTGTGAAGACTTTGTGAGAAGGATCTAAGCCATGGCATTTCTCAAAAAAATCAAGTGTGCAGGAGTTACCTCACAATGCCTTATTGTGATGAGGTTGCTTGAGTTTTCCATCAGCTTAATGTTCTGCCCTGGGTCTCAGGCCCCGTTCTCACTCACCCTTCACTCAGTGACCCACATGCAGGGGCAGCCGACTGGCTGAGGATACCGTTCCTGACGCACCAGCCTCTTTCCAAGTTGTAACACCTCAACTCCTCCCCAGTGGCCACTGACAGCCCATTTCACTTGCTGAAAATGCTAGGATGCTGGCCAACACTTTGAGAAAATAAATAACCTTTTAATGACCTTGTTTTCATTCTACCTGCATTCAGACCCCAGCATCCAAATCTGATTTATGACTTTCTTCCTCACTGTTATGTTTCCATGACCCATACTTACTCACCCGCCTTATCGATTCATCCGGCTGGACACATTTCCTTCCCCCAAAATTTTGCAATGAAATCCGGGAAGGGAAAACTCTTCGGGTGCCATGGAAGGTAGAGCACAGGTGACCTCAGCCATGGACCCGGTGGCCTGCCCTGGGGGACTCAGCACCTCTCTTCTGGGAGTCCTGGCCACAGGCAGGGGGAGAGTTCTCCCATCAAGTGGGACCACTGCATGGTTCACTCAGCCCATGCTCAGACAGGTGCCAAGGAGGGCAGGTTTAGGGGCCAGAAAAAATGTTTTCTTTGGCAGAGCCTCTGCATTCCAGATTCCTTCCAGAAGGCTTCCATCATCAAGGAAAGATTCATTATGGGCAATCAGGCAGGCTAGATGGGCTGCAGTCCCCTGGGACTTTGCAGCTGCTGAGTTGCTTCAGTCGTGTCCGACTCTGTGCAACTCCATAGATGGCAGCCCACCAGGCTCCCCCATCCCTGGGATTCTCCAGGCAAGAACAACGGGAGTGGGTTGCCATTTCCTTCTCCAATGCATGAAAGTGAAAAAGTGAAAGTGAAGTCGTTCAGTCGTGTCCGACTCTTAGCGACCCCATGGACTGTAGCCCTCCATGGGATTTTCCAGGCAAGAGTACTGGAGTGCGGTGCCATTGCCTTCTCCACCCCTGGGACTTTATCATCACCATTTATTGCCCAAACTGCCCCTCCAGGGTCACCCTGTCATCCTGTCAAGCCACCAGAAAGTGTATCTGACCTCGGATGAGAAAGTGGCAGGACCTGGCTTTATTCAGCACTAGATACGAATCCAGGATCAGCTAATTCCTGTCTATCTTAGTCTGTGTGGGCAGCTATATCAGAATATCACAGACCAGCTGGCTTATAAACGAGAAACCTATTTCTCACAGTTTCGAAGGCTGGAATTCAGGGATTAAGGAGCCAGCAGATCTAGTGCCTGGTGAGTGAGGCCTCCTTCCTGGTTTCATAGACAACAGCTTCTAACTGTGTCCTCATATGGCAGAAAGGACAGGGGAGTTAAGAGACGTGGGTTTAATCCCTGAGTCAGGAAGATCCCCTTGAAGGAGGGCACGGCAACCCACTCCTGTATTCTTGCCTGGAGAATCCCATGGAAAGAGGAGCCTGCGGGTTGCAGCCCATAGGGTCACAAAGAGTCAGACATGACTGAAGTGACTTAGTACATTCAGACCATAGCAAACCCTGTGGAAAGCAGTTCATCTCTCTGAGGTTGAAGCCCATTCAACCATTCAAAACACCTTATGACTGAGTTTCCTCAGGGCGCTGACCTGACAAGCCCCTCATGAAGTGTAAACTGGGTTTCCAGTCTCTTCTGGGCCCAGAGATGGGCTGGAGGCACAGAGAGAGTGATTGTGGGGACTCCAGGGAGGAAGAGGGAGCAGTGTCCCAGGGGTGAAGGTAAGGGATGGCAGTACTGACAGTTATCAGGCCCTCCCACAACCCAGGGTGGGGAAATCCTCTCAGAGAATCAAGCCATGGCTGGAGAGGCCCCATCAAAGGAAGGGGACAAAGCTGGGCTCCCTGACACCAAAACACTGCTCTTCAAACCACCCCCAGCTACTCACCAGCTCTGCTGTTACATGTGCTGCTCATTCTTTATTTGGCTTATAAAACACCCTTCTGAGCTTTAGCAGGAAAATGAATCAGTCTCACACTTGATCTAATGGAAACAAATTATAAACGCATTTAATTTTTTTAATGTAATAAAACCCTCTGATTCTTGGAACTTTGGGAAATCGCTCCTGGGAATTACAATGTTTTCAGAATAGATGGTAACTCACCTCTTGTTTTGGAGAAGGCAATGGCACCCCACTCCAGTACTTTTGCCTGGAAAATCCCATGGACAGAGGAGCCTGGAAGGCTGCAGTCCATGGGGTCGCTGAGGGTCGGACACGACTGAACGACTTCACTTTCACTTTTCACTTTCTTGCATTGGAGAAGGAAATGGCAACCCACTCCAGTGTTCTTGCCTGGAGAATCCCAGGGACGGGGGAGCCTGGTGGGCTGTCATCTATGGGGTTGCACAGAGTCGGACACGACTGAAGCGACTTAGCAGCAGCAGCAGCAGCACCTCTTGTTTATTTCACCTGCCAACAATCACCACTTTGACTCACAGACCAGTGTGAGCCTCTGATTACGGAGCACGTGCTATTTTGCTGTTAGGTGACCCATGGACCTTTTTTTTATGGACCTGCTGGAGTCTGCTTCCTGAGCAGAACATTGCTAATGACTTGGAAGGATCACATGGAGAAATTGAATAGAAGCAGTTTTAACCTGTTAGCCTTCACTCCATTTAGTGCACACTGCTTGTTTTGTAGCAAGATTGCAGAGCTGACATTTATTTATTTCTTTCTTGAAGTATAGTTGACTTACGATATTATGTTAATTTCAGGTGTACAGCAAAGTAATTCCATTTTTTGGAGGATAATGGAAATTATTCTCCATCATAGATTATTTTATATGGAATGCAATTCCCTGTGCTATACAGTAAATCCTTATTGCTCATCTATTTTATGTACAGTAGTTTGTACCTGTTAATCCTGTACTTCTAATTTTTTCCTCCCTCCTTCCCTTTCTCCTTTGTTAACCATAAGTTTATTTTCTATGTCTGTGAGTCCATTTTTTATAGATTCACTTGTATTGTCTTTAGATTCTACATATAAGTGACATTATATAAAATTGTCTTTGACTTATTGCACTTAGCATGATATTCTCTAGGTCCACCCACGTTGGTGCAAATGGCAAAATTTCATTATTTTTTACATCTGAGTAATAGTCCATTGTATATATAATATACCATGCCTTCTCAATTGTCTGTTGATGGGCACTTGGATAGTTTCCATGTCTTGGCTATCATAAACAGTGAACATTGGGGTGTCTACATTTATTTATTTATATGAGAAACATGAGCATTTTTTCAAACAAGCCATCAAGTCACAGAAACTTATGCATTAATAGACACCTGCACACTGCTACAGTTGAAAGATTGTAAATAATACTGGAAAAAAACACCTTTTTGTAAATTATTTGGGGATATGCTTATGCTTGAGTAAGCCCCTAAAGAATGGAATAATTAAGTGTGGCTCTTCCTTGTGTTGTCTCTCATTCTGACTGTGGCTTGAGTCAACGTCAAAAATTATGGATGCGTTTACCTCGTGGCACTTAACAATGTAAGAACCATGGGGTATGATTGCAAACCACTGGTGTAGGAGTCCTGGATTGTCTTACTAGCTCACCCTGTTTGGCTGACCAGATACACTTAGGGGGACAATGTTGCTGCTCGAGTCCCACTTACTCAATATACCAGGGACTCTGCACTTGATTAGACCACGTTCTAATTTACCAGTGCCTTCTATGCACTGGTGCCATGCTATTCTCTTTAAACCTGTCTTCTTGCTTCTTCTGATAAAGTTGACTCTCAGTGGAGTAGAGATGGACATAATAGCAGAGATATATCTCAGAGACAGAGATAGAACAGTCAACGCTGTGTCCGGTGGAGACACGGACTCAAATGTAATACTCGACCATAAACTTTGCCTAGTAGCAATTTCACCTGGAGAGACAGATACCAGCTAGAAACAGCAGCTTGTTAGCTGAGGCTGGGTGAGCTGAAGCCACCCACCCTTGTACATGCACACACAATCCTGCTGGGGAAGATGAAACATCTGTACTCTCTTCACACTGTTTTGTGTCCTGGCCACTCCTGCTCAGATAGTCTTTCTAAAAACCAGAGTGGATCAAACCACCTCCTAATTATCATTATTCAGTTCAGTTCAGTCACTCAGTTGTGTCCGACTCTTTGCAACCCCATGAACTGCAGCACGCCAGGCCTCCCTATCCATCACCAACTCCCAGAGTTCACCCAAACTCATCTCCATTGAGTTGGTGATGCCATCCAACCATCTCATCTTCTGTCATCCCCTTCTCCTCCTGCCATCAATCTTTCCCAACATCAGGTTCTTTTCAAATGAGTCAGCTCTTCATATCAGGTGGCCAAAGTATTGGAGTTTCAGCTTCAGCTTCAGCTTGTCATTATTCAGTGACTCCTATATCTTTCAGGTTAAGCCTGAGATTCTTAAGTGCACAATCAAGGCCTATTTAAACCTACTCCTCCAACTTTATTGCCCCTCATTCAGGAAATTACTCTCCATCCCCAAGACTTCACTCCCTTTCACCTCTGCACCTTAGGCAGGAGGGTTTCTCCTCTTCTTGCAATCTATCAAACCCCGTCTGAAATTTTGCCTCCCCTGATTGTTCCCTCTCTTGCATCCCAACCATTTCTGCTGCCCTTTATGGAGAAGATAGCATTGGTTTGTAGAGAGTGTTGTTGAAGTCTTGAGGTGAGACTGCCAATATCCATCTCTATGCCCTAGAACCAAGCACATGCTGGACTCCTGGAAAGGTATCATGGCCACAAGGCATTGAGTGAAATTCATTGAGGGTCATGCTTGTACTTCCCTTGCCCAGCAACAATTATAAGGTAAATGAAAGGCCCTGGGATAGCCTGTATGCCCAGGGGAAATCTGCTCCTTCTCATGGAGAAAATAAAATATCTGTTCCCTGTACTCCCATCTTCCTCTCTGCAAGATTTTAGAGGGAAGACAAAGGTATTAAGAACAGAGATGTTTTGATGGCTAACAAACACATGAAAAGATGCTCAACATCACTCATTATCAGAGAAATGCAAATCAAAACCACAATGAGGTACCATCTCATGCCAGACAGAATGGCTGCCATCAAAAAGTCTGCAAACAATAAATACTGAGAGGGTGGGGACAAAAGGGAACCCTCTTACACTGTTGGTGGGAATGCAAACTAGTACAGCCACTATGGAGAACAATGTGGAGATTCCTTAAAAAACTGGAAATAGAACTGCCATACGACCCAGCAATCCCACTGCTGGGCATACACACCAAGGAAACCAAAATTGAAAGAGACATGTGTACCCCAATGTTCATCTCAGCACTGTTTACAATAGCCAGGACATGGAAGCAACCTAGATGTCCATCAGCAGATGAATGGATAAGAAAGCATTGGTAAATATACACAATGGAATATTACTCAGCTATGAAAAAGAATGCATTTGAATCAGTTCTAATGAGGTGGATGAAACTGGAGCCTATTATACAGAGTGAAGTAAGTCAGAAAGAGAAACACCAATACAGTATATTAACACATATATATGGCATTTAGAAAGATAGTGACGATGACTCTATATGCGAGAGAGCAAAAGAGACACAGATGTAAAGAACAGACTTTTGGACTCTGTGGGAGAAGGTGAGGGTGGGATGATTCAAGAGAATAGCATTGAAACAGGTATATTATCATATGTGAAATAGATCACCAGTCCAGGTTCAATGCATGAGACAGGGTGCTCAGGGCTCATGCACTGGTATGACCCTAAGGGATGGGATGGGGAGGGATGTAGGAGGGGGGTTCAGGATGGGGAACACAGGTACACCCATGGCTGATTCATGTTAATGTATGGCAAAAACCACTACAATATTGTAAAGTAATTAGCCTCCAATTAAAATAAATAAATTAAAAAAAAATAAAAAATAAAAGAATGGAGATGTTTTTTAAAATCTGACTTTGAATAAGACACTGAAAAGATAAATCAAAAGCTTATAAAATATTGGCCAGAAATTCTCAGTACTGAGTTATGGATTTTATTCATTCATTCACACAGCAAAGATTTCTTAAGCACAATCTAGGAAAAGTTTTATATCAGGCATTGGAGTGGATACCTGCCTCCCCACCAGCACACCTCTAAGAAGACAGAAAAATGAGACCAACGTGTAACAGAAGTGTGAGCATGCTCAGGGTATGAAAGGGGCTGTCAGTGCTGTTGAGCAGGACTGAAAAGTGGAAAATGGAAGATGAAGGCATATCTTACAGATTTTATCTGTGAACTATATGAACAGATTATCTATGCTGATATTACTAAGTCTACATAATATTATTATCTAATATTAAGCAAATTGTCAACAACTAAAGCAAAATAGAAAACACGGCCCTGTGACACCACCGGTCAGCATGGAACCATACTCAGCACTGCCCGTCAGAGGAAGATTTCTCCCCACACAGAGGCTTCATCTCTGAGTACCCTTGCGTCTAAAAGCCTCACTTGACCGCCTCAGATGCAGATTCCCAGGCCACCTGAGCCCTCTGAGCCTGCAGTGTGCCAGAACATCTGCCCTGGAAGACTTCTGCCTGCAGAGCCTATCGGTCCCCTTCTCTGGGGAACAAGCTCTGATGATGACATCCCCGTCCATCTGACCCACTGTCTTATGATGCCCACATCCAATAGAGAAACTACCTGAGGAGTCAGAGGTCTCAGGGTGATGCTGACAAACATCAGAGGGAAAGAGGGTGGTTAGAGCAGGTGGGGAAATACAGGTGTTGACCCAGTGCAGGTGGGCACCAGGCAGGTAAACAGATGGCTCACAACAGGACTAGAGTAAGCCAGAGAGGCAAAACCCATGGATGAGCACAAAACAGCGGGAGAAGCAGTGCTCACCCTGTAAGAACCCAAGGTGCTTCTGTGAGCAGCAGAGTTCATGTCAGGTTCAGGAAGGGGCCTGAATCCTAGAGGAGACCACTGTCACAGCAAGGCAAGTCTAGACTCAGAGGGTAAATGAGGAACCAAATCATGGTCTGAGGAGCAAGGACCGGACTGGACACGAAAGCAAGTCATGTTGGGTGGAGGAGGAAAGACTAGATTAACAAAGTTAGTCCTTTCTTCTCCTTCTCAGCAGGTGACACGGTCATCTTCTTTACAAAGAAAATAGGAACAATGAGAGAAAGAGGTCTTGCCTCCCTTCTCATCCTCTTATTATTCCTTGTGTATAATTTTTCTGTATAAATTTTAGAATCATCAATTTAAAATAAAAACACTAATATTGATAAACTTCTAATCTACATATAAATTTGAGAAGAGGTTAATATATTGGTAACCTTACACATCTTTCTCTAGATTTTTTCTTACATATTTGATATTTTATAAAGCAATTATAAATAATGACTTTTTACCTTTTCTAATTGTTTACCCCAAATATAAAAATACAACTGTTTGGGCTTGTCTTATATGCAGCTGTTTGCTGAACACTCTGTCTTGGAGGGATCCCTCCTTCTACCTGCTCCTCTCTGCCTCCTGCACTGATGTCCTCCGCTGCAGAGACGTCAACTAGCTCTACCTTTTCCACAATACCCATTTGGGAGTTTTCTCTCCCAAATCCTTCTTCAGAAACAGCTGCCTCTACAAGCCTCAAGGGAAATCTCATTGTCAAGTCCAGTTGCCCCATCTCAGCCTTCCCTTCCTCACTTTCTCTGATTGCTCTGATACTCCTGTCTGGTCCCCTTCCTTTGCCTTCTGGGAATCTGCCCTCTCACTTTCTGCCTCTTATCTCCTGATTGCTTCTCACCATCTTTATCCCACATTCCTTAAGCATGGTTCTTCCCAGGAGCTCCCCCTCCCTCCTACTTTCCTGCTCAATGTAGTATCCATCTTTCTAAATGATATGAAGAGAGTTTTCAATTACTTTCACTAGTGGTTCTTTTATAATAATATTTTTGCATTCAATCAAGCATACACATTGTAGACTGTAAAACGTGAATTTCAAAATAAAACATTATGCTCAAGGCAAACTTGCACTTGGATTGGACATTTACACACAGTATACAAAAAGATTCTCCAGTTCTGCTTGGATATGCCTTGGTGGAAAGTTTTGAGAAGCACTTCCCTAGAGAATCAAATACCCACTTCTCCAGCTGTAACAGGATATACCGTTTTTCCTCCTTTCTATTGCCTCTATTCACCCTATACTCAATCAAACTGAATTTGGATGTATCCACATTGAGCCTGGCTATAATAACAAATCTTGAGGGGGAGCCGTTGTTGATTGGTCACTAAGTCATGTCTGACTTTTTGCAACCCTATGGACTGCAGTATGCCAGGCTTTCCTGTCCTTCACTATCCCCTGGAGTTTGCTCAAACTCAAGTCCATTGAGTTGGTAGTGCTACCCAAACATCTCATCCTCTTCCTCCCCCTTCTCCTCCTGCCCTCAGTCTTTCACAGCATCAGGGTCTTTTCCAATATGTCAGCTCTTTGAATCAGGTGGCCAAAGTATTGGAGCTTCAGCTTAAGCATCAGTCCTTTCAATGAATATTCAGGGTTGATTTCCTCCAGGATTGACTGGTTTGATCTCCTTGCTGTCCAAGTGACTCCTATTAAGAGTCTTCTTCTGCACTACAATTCAAAAGCACCAATCCTTTAGGGCTCAGCCTTCTTTACCGTTCAACTCTCACATCTGTACATGACTACTGGAAAATCCATAGCTTTGACTAGATGGACCTTTGTCAGCAAAGTGATGTCTCTGCTTTTTAATATGCTGTTTAGGTTTGTCCTGGCTTTTCTTCCAAAGAGCAAGTGTCTTTTAATTTCATGACTGCAGTCACCTTCCACAGTGACTTTGGAGAGGGTGCCATAACTCTGTCTAAACCAGGTTTCCTGAACCATAGCATCCATTTGCATGAATACATAGATCTGATTAACTTTTAGCCTATTTTTAAAGCCAAATGGCATGTCAAACAGCAGGGCCTTTCTATGAACTCCCACTGGGCTGGAATAAGAATGAAAGAACCAACCTGGAGCAGAATTGGAGAGACACATTTCAGGTAATTTTTAAACAATAGTTTCACTTGTCTGCTATGTTATAAATAACATATTTAAATTATGATGACAATGTGCCTTCTAATTAATAACTCCAATTTGAAGAGTATTTACCCTTGGAATTAAAATTTTCTCTCCTGGACTATTGCCAAACATAAGAAATTTCAGTCCAAGACATAATTTTTGCATAATGATTTCTTTCTAAAGAAATAAAATAATGCTCAGTATGTCTCCTCCACATGCAATATGGCAGCACCAGTACCATTAGTTCAGAGTGACACTGTCACAGTTCCACTCAAACAAAATAAAATTTTCATGCGGGTTGATCTTTTGGTTCAAATAACAAGCTTACTGACGAGTGCTTGTTTTATATATGCAACCTCTTCCCAGAAATCTGCAAAGGTAATATTATGTTTTAGTGCTTTTGATAAGTAGAGAAAACCCATCATTATTGGCTTTTTGTTTGTTTTGTTATAGTTGTTGTTATTGTTTGAAATGGCATGATTTACTGGACTACTCTTAGCATCCTGTACGATGCCTGGACCAGAAAGTTAATTTCAAAAAAAACAAATGTGATCAATTTCAACCATATGTCAAGCAATTGCTTTAAATGCTATATATAAAAGAGCAAAGAATTGTAAACAAATCCCATATGGGATTTGTTTTAATCCAATTATGATTCATACAAATATATATAGGATTTGTTTTAATCCTATTACAATTCTTTGCTCATATATATATATACACACATATATATATAGTTAAAGTAGATAGGCCAAAAATGAAATGATATGAAAACATAAACATAAAATATAGGAAAGACAGAGAAGAACAAAATAAAGATGATGGTAAGCATGATAATCATTGTGAAGTAAGCATAAGTCTAGGGCAAAATTGTTTAAGAATATGAAGAATAACATCTCTTTTGATGAAAATAATGATACAGATTTAAAAGCCATGAAGCTAATGCTCCAAACATTATGCTATCAAAAGCATAATGTGCACTTATATAAGAACTGGACAAAAACACAGCTGTTAGAAATATTAACCTACATTTACCATCCTAATCTATTACTTTCATCAAGTGATCAAAAAATGTCATAGGATATTTAATGCATGCATGCTTGGTAAGTCACTTAAGTCACGCCTGACTCTTTAGACCCTATGGACTGTAACTTACTAGGCTTCTCTGTCCATGGGGATTTTCCAGGCAAGAATACTGGAGTGGGTTGCCATACCCTCCTCCAGGGGATCTTCCTAACCCAGGGATCGAACACTTAGCTCCTGTGGCTCATACATTGCAGTCCAATTTTTTACCGCTGGGCCAACCAGGGTGAAATTACAGTTTCCCCTCACATCTCTAATTTATGGAGTCATCCACAAATGGACCACTCACACCAAACATAGTAACTGCAAACACCTCCCCACAGACTCCCACAGACCCACTTGCATCTGGTTGGGCACCATCAGGTATTGCAACCATGGCCCCAGGGACACAATAACCCCACTATGCGCCACTTCCTCGGGATGCAGCCCTAAGTCCACCAGCCAGTCCATCAGTGTAGCTGCCGGAGGGCAGCATGTTTCACTGCAGTAATAGAAAATGCCAGTTACAAGAACTCAAATATTATTTTAAAAGGTGGGCAATACCTGGAGTTGGTCATCTGTTCAGTGATGGTAACAAAGACCCAAGCTCTTCTTATCGTCCCACTTAAAAGTCTTAATATCTTCTCTTCTCCTCACACTTGTCAAGATGGCTTCAACACCTCCAGGCATCATGATCACTTCAGTCTGAAAGAAAAAAGAGGGAACAGCAGCCAAGTCTGTCCTGGCATCAATTAAGATAGATGAGGAAATGCTGTGATAGAGCACAGCCCTAGGGCTTTAGTGTCTGAGAACCACAAAGATCCATATCTTCTTACTGTTATATATTCCTCTGAACTCAGCAGGACCTCAGTTCTATATCCTCCCCACTCAGAGACCCAAGATGGAGAGTCGTCCACTTCCTGGAACCATATCAACTGCCACAGCAAAAGGAAAGAACTTAGACTCTCGCCTCAACCATTAGAAGCTTCCAGCCAGCATCGCACACATCGATTCTACTCATACTGTATTGACTGAAGCAAACTACACACCACATATACATTTATGGTAAGGTAGACTTGCAGCTGAACCAGGTTCCAGAATGAGAAGAACAAGAAATACCGTGGAGCAGCACTAATGCCTGTCAGGAAAACTGTTAAATCAAGAATCTGGCCAACAGGAACAGGACTGCCATAGCTGGTCATAATTAGTTTAAACCAATCATCATTCATTGCCTGGGAGTGAGCACAGGGGTAGGTGGTGACAAAGGGACCCTTGCCCTCTCTGAAACACCATCTGCATTAAAGATGTCATATAAGTGAGCTGCTTCCTTCAAATGCATTACAAAAATTCTTAGTTAAATAGTTCTTATATGTGTTTCTTCATGTTGTACCCACCTTTCACTTCATAGAACTCAGATCTGAGTGTCATGTGGCAGATCCAGGAGGTAAGATCACTTGTTAGTCTTGAGCTCACAGCAATCCACTCCCTTAAAGACCAATGCTTTTCTGCAGCACTAGCTCATTTTGAAGGCTTTTTCTTCCTTTTTAAAGCCCCTTGTACAGTGACATCTAAGCCGGAAACTGGGTTTCAAGCTTGATGTACCAACTTTGGGTTTGGAAAACTGGGTTCTAACCTTCCCTACCTTTCGGCTAGTGAGTGAATGAGTGATAGTTGCTCACTCATGTCCGATTCTTTGCCACCCCATGAACTATAGCCTGCCAGGCTTCTCTGTAGATGGAATTCTCCAGGCAAGAATTCTCCAGGCAAGAATACTGGAGTGGCAGCTAGCGAGCTGATGCAAATAACCCACACTGTCAGATCTTTGGTTTCCCCACTTATACTTGGAACATGATGTCTGCCCTTCATAACTGCCTGGTGCATAAGAGAAAACACATAAATAGTAGCCATGATTCTCAAAAAGGAAGAATGTGTGCCTGACTCCAGTGCCCAGATTCTGTCCACAGCAGAATGTGGTCTCTCATTGTGCTTCCTAATGCTTATGACTTGTTTCAGAACATATTGAAAGTAGATGCTTCTTTTCTGTATATGTACTTTGAGCCTAAATGGATAGGTGGGGAGGAGGTTTATAAAATTTGTAATGATATCAACAAAAATTTGTCAAGTAGCATTTCAAAATGGAATCTTAATATCTTCATGAAAATCCCAGTGTTCAAAAAAATTATGATAACAATTAGTGTTCAAAACCACCTAGCAATTATACATAGAAATAAATGCTTTCTGATAGAAACAATGCAAACTACATGAAATAAATGAGTGCAAGTTACCACAATCACTAGGGTTTTTTTAAATCCTCCTTTTCCCCCAAATCTTGTTTGCTTCCTTAAGAATGAATCAAACACACAATGCTATGAGAAGTAAAAAGTATTTAGTATTTTCCCCAGCAATATTTGTTGAGTCATTACCAGTGATAGATAGTTTTTTGCATGAAATTTCTATATAATACCTGGGAAAATTAAGTTCAGATAAGGTTTCAATCAATAATTAAATCAAACAAACTCCTCCTATGCCATTTCTTTGGCTTCCCAGGTGGCACTAATGGTAAAGAACCTGCCTGTCAATGCAGACATAAGAGATGCAGAGTCAGTCCCTACATCTAGAAGATCCCCTGGAGAAGGTCATGACAACTCACTCCAGTATTCTTTCCTGGAGAATTCTACAGAGAGAGGAGCCTGGCAGGCTACAGTCCAGGGCCGCAAAGAGTCAGACACAACTGAAGTGACTTAGTATGCATACACGCATCATACCTGATTAATCTCAGTTTTATGCCACCAAGGTGAAAAATAAAGTTAGTCTATACTTTTGATGGGGAGGTTCAAAGTTATATTCTATACAAGCATACTATTAATATTCCTGGTCTTATCTCAGAAGTTGAACTTAAAACTCCTGTCTAATGTAGGATTGTTGCTCACATTTTGCAGATGTAAGTCTCCAATCTTGGCAGCACCACATAATACACAGCTAATGTGTGGTGTGATTATCTGTGTCGTGAAGATCTTTTTTGTACAGTTCTTCTGGGTATTCTTGCCACCTCTTCTTAATATCTTCTGCTTTTGTTAGGTCCATACTATTTCTGTCCTTTATTTTGGCCATCTTTGCATGAAATGTTCCCTTGGTATCTCTAATTTTCTTGAAGAGATCTCTAGTCTTTCCCATTCTATTGTTTTCCTCTATTTCTTTGCATTGGTCACTGAGGAAGGCTTTCTTATCTCCCCTTGCTATTCTTTGGAACTCTGTATTCAGATCCTTATCTTTCCTTTCCTCCTTTGCTTTTCACTTCTCTTCTTTTCAAAGCTCTTTGTAAGGCCTCCTCAGACAGCCATTTTGCCTCTTTGCATTTCTTTTTCTGGGGGATGGTCTTGATCTCTGTCTCCTGTACAATGTCATGAACCTCTTCCATAGTTCATCAGGCACTCTGTCTATCAGATCTAGTCCCTTAAATCTATTTCTCACTTCTACTGTATAATCATAAGGGATTTGATTTAGGTCATACCTGAATGATCTAGTGGTTTTCCTCACTTTCTTCAATTTAAGTCTGAATTTGGCAATAAGGAGTTTATGATCTGAGCCACAGTCAGCTCCTGGTCTTGTTTTTGCTGACTGTATAAAAAAGATCTTCACAACCCAGATAATCACGATGGTGTGATCACTCACCTAGAGCCAGACATCCTGGAATGTGAAGTCAAGTGGACCTTAGAAAGCATCACTACAAACAAAGCTAGTGGAGGTGATGGAATTCCAGTGGAGCTATTTCAAATCCTGAAAGATAATGCTGTGAAAGTGCTGCACTCAATATGCCAGCAAATTTGGAAAACTCAGCAGTGGCCACAGGACTGGAAAATGTCAGTTTC
>NW_011495058.1:2758450-2759389 GCF_000754665.1 Bison bison bison | reverse complement strand
GCCACAGGACTGGAAAATGTCAGTTTTCATTCCAATCCCAAAGAAAGGCAATGCTAAAGAATGCTCAAACTACTGCACAATTGCACTCATCTCACACGCTAGTAAAGTAATGCTCAAAATTCTCCAAGCCAGACTTCAGCAATATGTGAACTATGAACTTCCAGATGTTCAAGCTGGTTTTAGAAAAGGTAGAGGAACTAGAGATCAAATTGCCAACATCCACTGGATCATTGAAAAACAAAGAAAGTTCCAGAAAAACATCTATTTCTGCTTTATTGACTATGCCAAAGCCTTTGACTGTGTGGATCACAATAAACTGTGGAAAATTCTGAAAGAGATGGGAATACCAGACCACCTGACCTGCCTCTTGAGAAACCTGTATACAGGTCAGGAAGCAACAGTTAGAACTGGACATGGAACAACAGACTGGTTCCAAATAGGAGACGGAGTACGTCAAGGCTGTATATTGTCACCCTGCTTATTTAACTTCTATGCAGAGTACATCATGAGAAACCCTGGGCTGGATGAAGCACAAGCTGGAATCAAGATTGCCGGGAGAAATATCAATAACCTCAGATATGCAGATAACACCACCCTTATGGCAGAAAGTGAAGAGGAACTAAAAAGCCTCTTGATGAAAGTGAAAGAGGAGAGTGAAAAAGTTGGCTTAAAGCTCAACATTCAGAAAATTAAGATCATGGCATCTGGTCCCATCACTTCAAGGCAAATAGATGGAGAAACAGTGGAAACAGTGGCTGACTTTATTTTGGGAGGCTCCAAAATCACTGCAGATGGTGATTGCAGCCATGAAATTAAAAGATATTTACTCTTTGGAAGGAAAGTTATGACCAACCTAGACAGCACATTAAAAAGCAGAGACATTACTTTGTCAACAAAGGTCCATCTAGTCAAGGCTACAGTTTTTCCAGTAGTCACATA
>NW_011495058.1:2744745-2758107 GCF_000754665.1 Bison bison bison | reverse complement strand
GGAGGAGAAGGGGACAACAGAGGATGAGATGGTTAGATGGCATCACCAACTCAATGGACATGGGTTTGGGTGAACTCTGGGAGTTGGTGATGGACAGGAAGGCCTGGCGTGCTGGGGTTCATGGGGTCGCAAAGAGTCAGACACGACTGAGCAACTGAACTGAACTGAACTGAATGTGTGCCAAGTTGCGACCTGTATCCAGGTGTGTTTAATTATTTCACCTCACTGTTCACTAGGAAGTGACTCCCTTTTTTATTAACTCCCTTTATTAGTTATTTCTTCTAATACTGGATTCTAGAGGTTGAATTGTGTCCCCCCAAAATCCATACATTGAATTCCTAACCCCTACGACCTAAGAAGGTGACCTCATTTGGAGACAGGGCCTTTAAGGAGATAATCAAGTTAAAATGCGGTCATATCAATGGGCTTTATCCAGTATGATTGGTGTCTTTCTAAGAAGAGGAGATTAGGTTTGGGACACTCACAGAAGGAGAGTCCTGTGAGGATACAGGGAGAAGATGGCTGTGTGCAAGCTGAGCAGAGAAGCCTCAGAAGGAAGCAGTCCTGCCAACACCTTGATTTCCAGCCTCCTGAACTGTAAGGAATAAATTTTTGTTGTTTAAGCCCTGCAGCATTTGGTACTTTGTTATAGCAGCCCTAGAAGACTAATACTCCGGGCAGTGTCTTTCATCATATTTACTGTTCCTTCAGCATCCAGCCAATGTTATATCTTTATTAAAGTCATTGATATAAAAAACAAATTGCATGTAACATGTCCCAAGTGAGAGAGCCTGAGGTTCAACCACTAGACCCACAAGTAGATGTCCCCTGAGAATGGTTCCTTACTCACTCATGTTTGCATATGTTAGCTGACTCCTTTCCTGGTTGTGTGTCTGATATATAGCCAATGACAATCCACCTCTATTAGAGAATAGAACTTGTAAGTACCATTCTCCCTCACTAGAGTGTAATTGTCTGAAGGCAAATGACCATGAGTTATTTATGATTAAATCTCAAGCAGAAACTAGTACAGCAGTTAATAGAGACACAACTGCATTGAAATAAGTTAATACTCATGGTATACTAGATTTGCAAGAATACCTAAATATCATTTTTAGATAGCAAAATTGGGACCCAATGGGATCAAATGATGTATTTCTTTAGCTAGTAGAAGAAATCAGTCTTGCTCTCAGCTTACGAACTCTAGTTTCCTCCTGTTCTCCACACACATCTCTCTTCCACTTAGCATCTTACTTTGCAATTATGTTAACTTGTTCTTATGAATGTGTTGGATTTGCACTTGTCTGGAGATGATAAACTTCTCCTTTATTCCCCATTGTCCGATTCTGTGAGTTATTTTTAAGCCTTGTGGAGTCATGGAAATTGCTTGAGAAATAACTCTTAGGAAAACTGGTTCTAATTATTTCCATTTAGAAATTTATTGACAGCAACAATCTCCATGATGGTGCTTAAAAATGCACTGTATAACAAAAGCGATCCCATTTACACGATCATGGTAAGGAATATTGGCAGTGTGTAGAGTTCGGTCATTCCCTGTAATTTCTCTTCTCACATTATTCGGTGCTCTCTGCTCTCCCCCACAAAAGCAGCTGAAAACTGTCATGAGATAGTTTCACTTAGGAAAGTCATTTTGCAATTCTAGGAATCCCCAAATGTCCGTAAATCAGCATAGGAATGGATTCAGACCACTGTCCCCAGGTCCCAGTATTTCTGTGGTCATTAGTTGACTTCGTTAGGTCAAGAAGGGTGACTTGGATTAGGATAAGTAGAAACAGGAGAAGAAAGACATATTTCCAGTAGAGGGAGGATCATGGGCAGCAGGATGGAGAGGCAAAGCTGCCCATAAGTTAGCTGACACTGCAGAGGAGTGTTGCTGGGTCCTCTTGGGAGCAGCCTTGAAGAAGGGTACCATATAGTACAGACAGCAGGGAGCCAGCAAAGTGTTTGAGAAGAGGGATATGATCAAGGCTTGTTTGTGAAAGACATCAGGGCAGCTGAACCAGTCATCTGAAGAGGGAGTATCTAATAGGTTAAAAATGAGACCAAAGGCTTTAGGAGCACTCCAAATGAAAAGAAGGCAGTGGTAATGAGCAAAGAAGTAGGTGAAACAGGACATGTGTCAGAAGTAAAGTGAGCCAAAGTTGGTGAGAAGATGGGGGAGTGAAGGCTGTGTTGAGTTAAAGGGGACCCCTCAGGACAGGATGCTGCTGACGATGAGATCATGGGAAAACCAGCATTGTGGGGAGGTTTGTGGGGAAGGTGACGGGTCCACCTGGAGCTATTGTAAGATGTCCCTGTGGAAATGTCCTGCAGGCACATGAAAGTTTCCACCTGGTACTCACAAGAAACTCTGTAGGACAGAAGTCTGTCAGTCAGGAGATGAAGATGGATGTTGCAGTCAAGAGAAGCTAAGATAGCTTAGTCCGTTCAGCCTGGTACAGCAGAAAGTCCACAGACTGGATGGAGTAGAAACAACAGACATTGATTCCTCAGTTCCAGAGGCTGAGAGCCCAAGATAGGAGTGCCTGCAGATACGGGGTACAGGGAGAACCCTTTTGTTTATAGGTCCTCACCATGTGTCCTCACATGGTGAAAGAGGCCAGGGAGCTCCCTGGGTTCTCTCCATAAGGGCACTAATCCCACTCACGAAGCTCTGCCCTCATGCCCCAAAGACCCACTTCCTAATACTCTCACCTTGAGGGTTAGGAGTCCAAATGTGATCTGCGGGATCTGAATACACAAGCATTCAGTCCACAGAAATAATAGAGAGAACATACAGTGTGGGAATGCAGGAAGTCCAAAGCAGGAAGTCTGAGAACAGTGACATTTCAGTGGTAGATGGAAGAGGCAGAGAAGAACTGATATAAATAAGAACCAGAGTTTCATGTGCCAAAGCACAGGAGCTTCATGAATGAAGGTATGGTCAGAGCTGTAAAATGATTCAGGGAAGCTGAATGTGATAAGTATGACAAGAAAGGGAATGACCAGAAATTCTTCAACCACTTTCAAAGGAGCCTGTCCAGTCAGATAGCTGTGCAGCTGGGTGAAGAGATCAGACCCAGTTTAGCTGAGGACTCAGGAGGAAGTCAGTCAGTGGAGGCTGTGCTCGCAAGAAGTTTGATGTAAGTTGAGGTAGAAGCCAGTTGGAAAGAAGTGCAATCAGGATAGAGACTGAAGTCAATATGGCTTGTCCCCTCAGAGTTGCAAAAATATCATAAGAAGAGTTACTTTTTGCTTAATTGGAGCTCCTGATAGATTCCAGAGATTTCCCTACTAAAGTGGTTTTGTGACTTAAGACCCTTTTGGCCATATCTGAATTTTCCTCACCCTGGCCCGAGTCTAAATAGGATCACCAAGCCCTGTGTGTGTAGAAGGGCCCAGCATAGTGAGTGAGGACCAGTCTGGCTCAAACTTAGTTTCTAGGGCAAGTTGCCCCACCAAATGATGAGGTGTTTTAGAGCTGCAGTCAAGTTTTTTATAAACTAGAGCTGGGACCACAATCTATTAAGTGCAACATGTCTGTTAATAATTACTTAATGTCCAGGGCCAAGAAAATATTTCTTACAAAGAGTGTCCTTGAAAAGAGAACCGTGATATTGGCAATGCTAAAAGCTAATGGGCTTTCTTAACTAAGCTATGTGCTGAGTATGTATGTATAGTTCAAACTAAACCAAGGTCATCTCAGTTTAAAGTGAAGGCTTTGTCTTTCTTTACTTCTACTACATAGAACTAAAAGCTTTTCTTTTATTTAGCAAGTTGGGGGTGGTGGGGGTGAGGGGTGGGGGTGGAGAATAGATTAATGCACTTTGGGAACTTTTCTTCTTTAACATCTGTTAAGAAAAATTATTTCCATATATTTAGTGGTCTTTCTATTTTTATATTACACAGATTTTTAAATTTTAAAATTACACAATACATTATCAGTAATATAATAAGTACATTAAAATTATTCCAAATCCCAACACCAGGAAAACACACTATTAACACTGTATATATTATTTTTCAGATATTGATACAAATGAAAAACAAGTGAAGATATAAAGCAAAGAGATTTCTATTAAAAATTATTTAATAGCTAATAATGTTTCATGGAGAAGGCAATGGCACCCCACTCCGGTACTCTTGCCTGGAAAATCCCATGGACGGAGGAGCCTGGTAGGCTGCAGTCCATGGGGTCGCTAAGAGTCAGACACGACTGAGTGACTTCACTTTCACTTTTCACTTCCATGCATTGGAGAAGGAAATGGCAACCCACTCCAGTGTTCTTGCTTGAAGAATCCCAGGGACGGAGGAGCCAGGTGGACTGCCATCTATGGGGTCGCACAGAGTCAGACATGACTGAAGTGATTTAGCAGCAGCAGCAATGTTTCATTATTTAGATGTGCCATATATTATTTTAACAATCTCTTATTGCTGGGTAATTAGGGTGAATCCAGTTTTTCACTAGTTTCAGCAATATTTAGAACAATTTTACACATAGTTAGTCATACTTTTGCATAATATTTCCTTGGCATACCTCTTATGAGATTGCTCAGAAAATAATAATTGGTGTTTGTGAGCACTTACAAGACATGACTCCTAAATTGTATTTTCAATTTCTAAATGGAGACATTTCCAGCTACCTTCCATCTACAAAACAAAACCGAAAATAGAGTAAGAAATTATTACTGTCAGCATTTGGAGTCTGCTGAGGAGACTGCTAATGTATATTCCTTTCTTTTGGACTTATTGTTTCCCTTCCTCAATTGCAAGATGTTTGCAAATTCTGGTGATAGAGCCAAAAAAACTGTGACAGAAACCACTACTCACCCCCTGTAACTGATCTTGGGTCCATTCCCTAACATAGGGAAAGATCAGTTAGTAAAGATTTCTATCCATTACAAAGAATCTCATTTTCACATTAATCCACTCCAATGGAACTTGGAGGAGGAAAAGAAATAAAGGATACATTCACATCAGGATAAATCTGTGAAGTACATGAAATATGTGCATTTCCTTCTTTATTTGGAGGCAGCATCCAGGATTCAGTTACGATGGTGTCCTACAGAGTTCCTGGTACCCAATATTAACTCCATTTGAACTAATCATTTCATTTGATCACTGGAATAACTTTGTAATATTGGGAAAGGCAGGTACTACTTTTCCCATTCATCAATGAAAATGAAAGTTAAGCAGGGTAGGAATGCAATGAGACTAATTTAACAAGAAACGGGACACATTCTTCTGTAAGGAAGGAATAGAGAATTCCATCAGGTTGGGAAAGAAAAGATATATATATGAGAATCAGCAAACAGTTGCTAATAAGAAGCCAGAAAGTCCAGGAAACTAAATCCAGGTCAAAGCTAAGGTCGCAGGTCAGACCACAAGGAAAAGCATTTATAGGGAAAAGACCATGAGGTCCTGCTCTCACCACTGTGTCTTGTCCAGGCAAAGATGAATGTGAGTACATCCTGTTACATGGCTGTGGATGGACCTGGGTAGTCACTACTCATTGCACACTATGAATGTATAGTAAATGACTAAAGTGTTCCAGCGGTACCTGACAACAAGCATTTAATTTCCCTCACATCTATGGGTCAGCTGGGAAGTTCTGCTGGTCTGAGCCAAGTTTGTGAGCCTCACTCAAGTGTCAGCCATGGGCTGACTAAAGATGATCTGTGCGGTTTCCTGATCTTGCCTGGGTTTCCTGATCACACATGTCTGGAAGTCCAGCGAGGGCAGCTGGTAAAAGCAGAGAAGCAAGAGAGAATGCAGAAGTACAGCTGCTTGACTCAGAGGGCCCAGAGGCTGAACACTTCCAATTTCTTGAATTCTATTTTGTAGTCCATTTTTAAGAAGTGGGGAGAGTCACTTGACCTCTAGATGAAAAAGCTTCCACAACAATATGGATAAAAATCCTACTGATGAAACTGTGGGACAGGACATAGAGAACAGACTTATGGACACAGTGGGGAAAGGAGAGGGTAGGACAAATTGAGAGAATAGCACTGAAATATGTACATTACCATGTGTAAAACAGATAGCTGATGAGAAGCAGCTGTACAGTGCAGGGAGCTCAGCCTGGTACTCTGTGACAACCTAGAGCGGTGGAATGGGGTGGGAGGTTGCAGCAGGGAAGGGGGGAGATCAAGAGGGAGGAGGCATGTATACCTATGACTGATTCATGTTGATGTATGGCAGAAACCATCACTACAATGTAAAGCAATTATCCTCCAATTAAAAATAAATAATTAAAAAAAATAAAGTTAATAAAAACAATATGGATACAGGAGAGCATGGAAAACAGAAGCCACTTTTGCAATCAATCTACCACACTATGAAATGTACCTGGGCTGGTCTGCTGGAGGAAAAGCCAGTTGTCTACATTGGGGCCATATTAAATAAGTCCACACCCAACAATCACCAAGTATATGAGAGACCCATGCACCAAGTTTAAGAGATCCACAAAGCAGAACTTCCCTGTCAGCCCAGAGCAGCAGAACCAACAGACTTGTGAGTAACATGTAAGTCACTTGGCAAGTGATTAGATTGGTCCCATAAATCTGTCTTTTGCTTCCCAATCAAATTTTCTTACCCTGAACTATGCTATCCTTAGTAATATGTTTTGAATGAGTAACAAATGAAGAGACACAAATCAATATGAATAATTAAAGTCAAGTTATAATAGAGTAATTGATTATTCTAATTTGCCATAATATCCTCTGGGATGTAGATTTTCTGTCCTCAGTACCTAGATCAGTGACAGATATACAATAAATATTTGTGTTTATATTACAAGTTTTCATGAGAAAAATTCTCTCAAAACACATTGCCTTTCATTCTTTTCATTCCAAATAGATTCACAATCAATTTCTCCCTTTAGGAGTGAATAAGCATGATGACATCTGTAAGTGACACACTCGTGAGGCCCTCCCAGCCTCGCAACCTGGTAGCGCTGCTGCCTCAAGCACAGTCTCCCCCAAGAAGCATGGAAGGATGCACAGAAACTGACAAAACCCAGGCTGAGCAGACAAAGCTCTCCACTTGGTTGTATGATTGCTCCCTAAAAAATTAGTGAGAATAGCTTGAATTTAGGGGCTCAACCATAAAAGCCAACTGTGATGATAAAAAGATGTGGCAGTCACTACCCCAATACAACAGATGATGAGCTTATTTATTTCAATTTTTATTTACTGAGAAGTGTTCCTTGAATCCATTTTTTTCAAATTGGGTGGGGGTAGGGGGTGCAATCCTGAAGAATGTTTGAGGTACTATTGCTTCTAAGAAAAGTGTTAGTAACTCAGTCACCCTCTGACTCTTTTCAATCCCATGAACTGTAGCCTGCCAGGCTCCTCTGCCATGGAATTCTCCAGGCAAGAATACTGGAGTGGATAGCCATTCACTTCTCCAGGGACTACTACTTCTATACTTGGTATTTATTCAAGGCTTGTAAGTCTTGGATAAAGGAGGACACTGTTAATGGTGTATGCATGATCACAGACATTGGCATCCTGTTATGTTATTCTTACTTATCCCCATGGAGCAGTAACTCTCCATCAGCTGTACTTATTGATAATGTAGAAAAATTTAACGATTTGCTTTTAAATACCAAGAGTTTTTCTAGCTTCTGGTTTTATATAGAGAAAAAAAAACTTGTCTTTGATCCACACCACAAAAATGTCCAAATTTATATTATTGCCAAACACAAACACACACTTGAGAAATGAAAACAGAGTAAAATTCATAAAATTATATAAACCCAGGAATGAACTATGAAAAGAAATGGCATTATTCCTGTATATGAGACTCACATGATTTATCTAGAATTTAAAATGAATTTTCAGAAATACAGCTTACAATAAAGTCCATACCTTTGACAAAGTGATGGAATGCCTATAGTAGAATGAAGTATTTTGAAAGTTTACAGGGCACCTGGAGACCCCTGGATCCCCACTCATTCTCTCCATTTTTTTCTTTTGTTGTTGTTGTTGTTAATAAACCTTTTGAGCCCCAGACTAGGATAAATGTGCAAAAAGACACACAGCTCCAAGATAACAGACTAGTTCTCAAAATCCAGGATGCCTGTGTTTTCCACTTTCTCCCAATGGATCTTACTTCAGAAAAGTATAGACATTAAAATTAAGAGTTTAATTGGAGGTTATCTAGTTAAGCATTTTTATTTTTACCTGAAAAGAGAATTAACCTGTCCAAAATGAAGAGCACATGCTTAGAACCTGGAAGAGCTTGAATTCAGTGTCTCAATGTTAAACCTCTGTTTTCCCACTTTACTACACACACACACTCTCTTTCTCTCTTTTAATTTTATTAAATTCTGAGTATAATATTGCTTCACATGCTATGGTATGTTTTCATTAAAAGAAAACAGCTATATGGATGTCATGAGAATATGAAGGAGAGGGAAATACCTTTAGGTGTAATAATGAAGCTGTGAAAACACAAATTTGAAATAATAGTGTGACATCAATTTCTCTGCCCCTGGGTGCCATCTTTTGTATGTGTACATCTAGTAACAAATGCACGTGGTATTTGGGTATAGGAAGTACATGGCAGCCATAAAAAGCACTTTGAAACCTTCATTAGAGTAGCAGTTAAATTCTAGGAGCCCTGTGATCTTGACCTATCATATAACACACCCTTTGTAAGCAGGAGGGAGATATAGTTGTTGGAAGACTGACATCCGGGACTTCTGGAGGTCCAGTGGTTAAGTCTCGACACTTCCAATGCAAGGGGCATGGGTTCAATCCTTGGTCAAAGAACTAAGATCCCACATCTTTTTTTTTGGGGTGGTGCTGCCCAAAAAATAATTTTAAAAATAAAAAAAAATGTTTAAAAAGACTGACAGCCATGGAAATTATGTCAAGGATGGAAAGAATTTTTCCTTCAGGAATTTAGAAGTCCTTACTCAGTCTTTGTAAAAGGTTAATTAAAAGTAAAATTCATACATGGGAAAAAGAAAAAAAATCAAAAGAAATAAAAGAAAAAAAATAATAAAATTCTTGAGGTCAAAGTGTAAATAGCAGTCTCATTTGCTCTCTGGCACAGGACAAATGTTTATGTTTTACCCAGCCCCTGTCTTGGCTAAACATGGTTCCACCTATCATCCCTGCTGTTTAAAATCCCAGACATGCTCTCTGAAGTGACGTGAAGAACCTCTCCCCACATCCAAGCACACAGACACTCCATGGGAGCTGGTGTCCTCCAGAGCCTGGTGTCACACAGGCGACCCATCTGCATCTGCCAATGACAACGAGCAATGCCGCTCACTGGAGAGTGAGGAACGTGGGCCCACGAGTCAGGCAGACGTGCGCTGAAGCCAGCTCCTCCCTGCTCCGTGATGTTCGACTGTTTGTGTCACTTCTCTCAGGTTGTGAAGAATAAATAGATTAACCCCTGTGAAGAATTCAGCCACGTGCTGTCACACAGTAAAAATCCAATGTGTTTAGTTCTATAGCTGTTAAGTGAAGGGTCTGGCAGAGCCCCTGGGGCCCCGTGGACCCAGGGGAATGGAATCCATTCTTAGGTGAACCGTGGTTCTGTCTGTAACTAGTTCCTTCTACTTCACAACCCGGAAGGCACCCATTCTCCTTGGTCCAAACTTTCACCACGTCTTTTTTGTGGATGTTTAAATACTTCTGGCCTTTCTGCTGCTCCCTACAAGTAACAGCTTTCCACACGCATCTCAACAACAGAAAAAAATGAATGATGAAAGGAAATTTAAAAACATCCTTGCAAGTTCGAGTCTGATGCATGAAGCAGGGCACTCAAAGCCGGTGCTCTGGGACAACTCAGAGGGATGGAGTGAGGAGGGAGGGGGGAGGGGGTTCAGGACAAGGGGACGTGTGTGTGCCCATGGCTGGTCCATGTAATTGTGTGGCAGGGGCCACCACAGTGTTGTGAAGTGATTGTCCTCCATTTAAAATTAATTAATAAAAAAAAAATCCTTGTGACAGAAATTGTTTTGCCCATGGCTCCCTGCTCTGGACTTCCAGGCTTCTTATTTGCAGGAACTGAATGGCCACAGGACATCTGGATGTTCTAATCATCTGTAGAACAGAACAGCAGCCCTCTTTCGAGGTGTAGCAACCTGCACAACAAATATGCTGGGGTCCTGTTTTGCTATATTCACTGAAGCATATTTTATTCCTGATGTTTCCTTCTGCTCACCTTTTGACATTTGAATTAGAGGATGATACATTTTTATGTCTAAGAAGTGCTTTTATAGAAGAGCACAAAACACAAAAGAGACAGTACGCAAAAGTCAACAAATACAGGATGACTCTCCTTGCCCTCCAGAATGGGAAAAATATTCTCCATGTTGTAGGAGGAAGAAAGAGATGAGGAAGCACAGGAAGCTTGAATATTTTGGCATAATTGATGTGGGGGCTGAGTCTGATTCCACATCAAGGCAGGACAAGGAGGAGACAAGAACAAGCTGGAAAAGTCTGGGGAACCCGAGGGCAGAACCTTGACAATCCCACCCTCCCTGTCCCACTTCCAGCCTCTCAAGGGAGTAGCAGCCTAGAATAGTCTGGGACCACTTCTAGCCACCAATTGTCAGAGAAATGTAAACGGTTTCCTGTCTGCCCCCCAAATAACATAGAAATATAAGGAAGTTCAGCCAGATTCAGAAGTTCAGAACTAGAAATGGGAGAAGGGTCATGAACTTTAAAGAACAGTCATGACAATGTGTGTCCACAATCAAAGTGGAGGCAGAATTAAGAATTCTTCCGTGGCTACCAGCCCAGAAAACCACTACGAAAATCCTCAGTCCTTAAGCCCAGGACATCCTCTGGGAAACAAAGGCAAGGGTGAGGAGACCCTGTGTTGTCAAGCATTAAGTTTCATAAATTGAAGGACTCAAAAAAGAAATGGTGTTCAAGGATGAATAAATAATGTCACATTCATTACACACCAGAATTTGTGGACTGAAACTCTTAAATGCAACATAAGCAGACACATTTCTTTAAATATAGGGATATCAGGCAATTCTCTCCAAGCCCAGTTAAGTTATCCTGCGAGTTCATAAGCATATGCTTTTGAAAAACCAGGGACTAGAGGACAGAGCTCTGTTGGAGTTGGGCAAATTGTGGCTCTCCATTCTTCATCCTAACACTGGTGGGCTCTTTCCCTTTTCCATTTGATGGCATCAGGCAGAGCTAAAGTGATCTCTTTCTTATCCCCAGTTGCCAGGGTTTTGTCTGATACGACATGCCAGGGGCACACAACAGGTCTTCATTAACATCACAGTGGATTACAGCCTGCAGGGGCTCAGCCCCCACAACAATTATGCCAAAATACACAAGTTTCCTGTGTTTCCTCATCCTCCTACGACTTGTGAAAACTGTTTTGAGTAAGGAAAAACACATTCAGCTTTCTTTTTTCTTTTTTTTTTAATCTTGCTGTCTTAAGAATGGTATCTCAGTTGAAATATTTAAGCCAAAACATACAGAAAGAATAGAACAGACTATAACTGCCTTGAAATTCCTAGTGAGATAGCTATGACAATAATAACCAGTGGCTGTTTACCCTTAGGTAAACAGCTGGTGGGTCATTTTATAAGGCGTAGATCAGGTGACCTCAGCTGTACCTCTGGCCACACTCAATGTTAGGGAGGCGATTCCGCTCCTCCCCATGGCGTTGGGGGAGAACACAGTGACACAGTCAGCAAGGATTCCTTCCAGCAGAGGAAACTGACCTGAACAGATCAGGTCAGGTGGAAACAGACAGGAAGCAGGAATACGGCCAACTTGAACACAAGGATGAAGGCAGTGATGTCCAATAATTGGGAAACCACGAGACAAATGTTCCAGTTTCTTCAACAAATAAATTGCAAGGAAAAAAAAAAAAAAAAAAGATGAGAGGGAAGGTGAACAGGAAAATTAGAATGATGAGAGAAACATGAGTCAGCACAAAGTTTGGACCTTACAAGCCCACTAGATAGAACATTGATGAGACATCTGGGAAGATTTAAACCTTGGCAGACATATGTTAAGGTGGAAACTGCTAATAATTAGTGTAAGTATTAGTTAAAGCATCATTTATTCTGTTTAAAAAGACTCTTATCTGTTAGATAAGATTGAAAATGGGGAGAATTCCCTGGCAGTCCAGGGAATTATGACTCTTCACTCTCACTCCTGAGGGCTGGGTTCAATCCCTGGTCAAGGAATTAAAATCTCACAAGCCAAAGTGAAGTGAAAGTCGCTCAGTCATGTCCAGATCTTTGCGACCCCATGGACTATATAGTCCATGGAATTCTCCAGGCCAGAATACTGGAGTGGGTAGCCGTTCCCTTCTCCAGGGGATCTTCCCAACCCAGGGATTGAACCAGATCTCCCACATTGCAGGCGGATTCTTTACCAGCTGAGCCACCAGGGAAGCCCCACAAGCCAAGCATCACAGCACAAAAAAAATATATATATATATATATTGAAAATAGGTGAAATGAGATGAGGTCTGGGAATTCATTGTACCATAAATGCAGTGGGGGTGGGAGAAGTTGAGGCAGAGATGGGACAAGACTGGTTCTGCAGATAATTGCTAAGTTAGGTAAAGGAAACCAAATTTAATCTGTTAGAATTCTACAACAGTCTCAAAACTTGAAAAGTATCCTGACTATTTAAATGTATGTTAAAAATATTTTACTTAAATAATACATGCTGCAATAAAATGCAATAATCAAATGGATATATAGTGAATAATACACCCATTTCCCTCCGGTGCCTATGAACATTCTCTTGGTAACAGACAGGAGTGTATGCTTTCAGAAATATTTTGTACATACACAGGCAGGTATATCCGGAGAAGGCAATGGCAACCCACTCCAGTACTCTTGCCTGGAAAATCCCATGGACGCAGGAGCCTGGTAGGCTGCAGTCCATGGGGTCGCTACGAGTTGGACACGACTGAGCGACTTCACTTTCACTTTTCAATTTCACGCATTGGAGAAGGAAATGGCAACCCACTCCAGTGTTCTTGTCTAGAGAATCCCAGGGACGGGGGAGCCTGGTCCGCTGCCGTCTATGGGGTCGCACAGAATCGGACACGACTGAAGCGACTTAGCAGCAGCAGCAGGCAGGTATATGTACAGGTGGGCTTTCCTGGTGGGTCAGTGGTAAAGAATTCATCTGCCAATGCAGGAGACACAGGTTCTATCCCTGGGTGGGGAAGATCCCCTGAAGAAGGAAATGGCAACCCGCTTCAGTATTCTTGCCTGGGAAATCCCATGGACAGAGATGCCTGGTGGGCTACAGTCCATGGGGTTGCAAAGAGTTGGACACCACTTAGCAACTTAACAACATGTATAGGTAGCTCCATTTTACACAGATCTTTTTCTGTTATCCA
>NW_011495058.1:2742470-2744645 GCF_000754665.1 Bison bison bison | reverse complement strand
CTCCTTTCATACTTGTTAGGATTTGTCTTACATACTGCGGTGCTCCCATGTTGGGTGGATATATATTTATAATTGTTATATCTTCTTCTTGGATTGATCCTTTGATCATTATGTAGTGACCTTAATAACACAAGTGACCTTGTGTTATTTTTAAATTAATATGTTTGGAGATTACACTATTTCTTTTTTCCTTATTTTCTTTTCTTTTCAATAGTTCATAGTATAGGGATGATCCATAAATAATTTACCTTCTCTGCTAGCTATGAAACTCTAAGTTTTCTCCACTCTTCTGCTATTTCCAAAATGTGGTCAACATTTTTGCGAATAAGTACTTGCACATATGATGGTCAGGGAGGCCTGGAGTGCTGCGATTCATGGGGTCGCAAAGAGTCAGACACGACTGAGCGACCGAACTGAACTGATATCTATAGGAAGATTTTAAATAAAGAAATAAAAAAATATATATTTAGATTGTTGTTGTTCAGTTGCTAAGTTGTTTCTGACTCTTTGCAACGCCATGGACTTGTAGCCCACCAGGCTCCTCTGTTCATGGGATTTCCCAGGCAAGAATACTGGAATGGGTTGTCATTTCCTTCTCCAGGGGATCTTCCCAGACCAGGGATCAAACCTACGTCTCCTGCATTGGCAGGTAGATTTTTTATCCCTGAGCCACCAAGGAAGCCCTTTAATTTAGAGTAATACTGTCTAATCACTCTTCAGTGATTCTGTACTAATTTATTATCTCACCAACACATAACTCAGATAGCTACGTGTGAGGAAAGTGAATGATGACATGGCCTAGAAAACAGTAGCCCATAGAACAGCTGACTCAATATTTGATATATATGCTAAAAGTCACATTCTAGTAATTAAATTTTATATGTTTTGTGTGTGTGAGAGAGAGAGTGCTTGCCTAATATTTCAGCCATTCTCATGACTTCTGGGAAAGAAGAAAGATCCATAAATCTTCCATGAAAATAACACAGGAAACATTTCAAAAAATACTGCAAAGATTATGATGTGAATAAAAGGACAATCGAAATTTTAAAGTTGGCAAAGGATCCGAATAGAATTTCTCCAAAGAAGATATGTATATGACCAATAAGTACATGATAAGATGTTAAACAATGTTAGCCATTGAGAAGATGAAAATTAAAAACACAAAAGATGCTACTTTGCATTCTCCAAGACGGCCAGCATCAAAAAGTCAGTGTCAGGTTGGCAAGAATGTAGAGCAAGTAGAACCCTCATACATTGCTGGTGGGAATGTAAACTGGTAGAGTCACTTTGGAGAACAGTCCAGAAGTTCGTCAAAAGGTTAAGCATAGAGATATCATGTGAACAAGCATTTCTGCTCCTTGGTATATAGATCCAAGAGAAATGAAAACGTGCCACCCCATTTGTATATGAATTTGTATATGAATATTATAGCATCATTATTCACAACAGGCAAAAAGTGGGAACAACTCAAATGTTCGTTAAAGCATGAACAGAAGGACAAAAAGTGATATATCCATAAAATAGAATATTACTTGACCATAAAAAGAAACACATTTCTGACATAGGCTATTACATGGTTGAACCTTGAAAACATACCAAGTGAAAGAAACCAGTCACAGACAACATATACAGTACAATTCCATTTACATAAAATATGCAGAGTTGGCAGTAAAAACAGAATATAAATGAGTGGTTGCCAAAGGCTGAGGATCAGTGAGTCAGAGGTGGAGGGTGGGGATGGGGTTGCTGGGGAGGTGCAATATTGGGATAAAAGTGGAAGAACAGCTAAGGGGTACAGGTATCTTTTTGGAGTGACCAAAATGTTGGAAAATTGATCTCCATGGATGTACTACTTTGTGAATACACTAAAAACCGTCAAACTATATGCTTTAAATGGGTGAATGGTACATATATTGTATCTGAAGATGTTGTCTATAAAAAAGATTAACATGTGACAAGTAAAAAGGTAGGGTTTTATTTTGCTCTTTTAATCATCCAGTCCCATCACTTCATGGGAAATAGATGGGGAAACAGTGGAAACAGTGTCAGACTTTATTTTGGGGGGCTCCAAAATCACTGCAGATGGTGACTGCAGCCATGAAATTAAAAGACGCTTACTCCTTGGAAGGAAAGTTACGACCAACCTAGATGGCATATTCAAAAGCAGAGACATTA
>NW_011495058.1:2741043-2741149 GCF_000754665.1 Bison bison bison | reverse complement strand
TAAGGTTACACTGGAACCAATTTATTCTAAAATACAAATATGCATGAAAACTTAGCCATAATAATGCCTATATCTAAGTTCTTTGTACTTGGAAAAAAAAAAAAGA
>NW_011495058.1:2739304-2740473 GCF_000754665.1 Bison bison bison | reverse complement strand
AGGCCAAGTTCTCCCTGTGTCCCTTTATCATTTCCTTTTTATAAGGACACAGTCACATTGGATTAATGACCCACCCTAATGATCTCAATATCAATAACCTCAGATATGCAGATGACACCATCCTTATGGCAGAAAGTGAAGAGGAACTAAAAAGCCTCTTGATGAAAGTGAAAGAGGAAAGTGAAAAAGTTGGCTTAAAGCTCAACATTCAGAAAACAAAGATCATGGCATCTGGTCCCATCACTTCATGGGAAATAGATGGGGAAACAGTGGAAATAGTGTCAGACTTTATTTTCTGGGGCTCCAAAATCACTTCAGATGGTGACTGCAGCCATGAAATTAAAAGACGCTTACTCCTTGGAAGAAAACTTATGACTGTCATGTGAGTGTATGCACAGCAGTCAAGGTACCAGGACATGACTCCTGGATTCACTACTCACAAGTCAAGCCGTGGAAGAAAACAGAAGAGGACACTCAATACACCTGTGAGCCCCTAGAAGAGCTCAGATACCTATTCAGAACTACAAATGAATGTTCTCAGGATAACTCTAAAGAGCTAACACAGCTTGACAGAGCCTGTACTCCAAAACAGACAGGAGATAGATCTTCTGATCCCTGAACAAGGAGGGACTTGAGCGAGCCATCCTGGCCGTGTGAATTTAAAATTGACTAATGCCCCTACTAGTCCTTGTTATGCTATATTGATGATGCTCATGATTACTCCATGTACTGTCAATTGTCTGCTGCCCAGGTCAACAAGCCACAACATGCAGTGCCAGTTCAACAAAGATATAAAACTACAGCTGACCACGGAAAATATCACACACCCTTAGATGGACACCGCTATAAGGACTCTGAGGCTTGAGACTAGAAAGAGGGGGAGGCCCAATACCCCTTGCCATCCCAGTTCAGCAGGAAGTAGCCAGAAAGACCTCGACGCCCCTATTCCCAAAGAATTGGGCCTCCCATCTCTTGAGGGGGGAATGTTAGGTAGGTAGAATAGGGAAACTGCTGCTGCTGCTAAGTCACTTCAGTCGTGTCCGACTCTGTGCGACCCCATAGATGGCAGCCCACCAGGCTACCCCATCCCTGGGATTCTCCAGGCAAGAACACTGGAGTGGGTTGCCATTTCCTCCTCCAATGCATGAAAGTGAAAAGGGAAAGTGAAG
>NW_011495058.1:2738178-2739204 GCF_000754665.1 Bison bison bison | reverse complement strand
CACTCAGTTGTGCCCGACTCTTAGCAACCCCATGGACTGCAGCCTACCAGGCTCCTCCGCCCATGGGATCTTCCAAGCAAGAGTACTGGAGTGGGGTGCCATTGCCTTCTCCGAGAATAGGGAAAAGGAGTCCAAAATGGAGGTGGCTAAAAGACAAGGAAGGTCTGAGGACCAGAGTGAAGACTTCAGGCAGAACAAACAGCACTCCTGGCTAAGCCCAATTTGAATAGGGCAGGCCCAGGTGAAGGAAGAACATATAAAAGGAGGAGCCAAAGCACTTTTTCTCTCTTTTTCTCACCCATGTGCATGCGTTCTTTCTCTCTCTCTCCCTCTCTCTCTCTCCCCCGTGCGCTCCTCCACTCTCTTCTCTTTGAGCCTTTGGGTTGGCATGCCCTGTGCTTTGAGGATGGATTCTCCTGCTATCTTCTAAATAAAATAGAGCTGTTTGCCTAAGAGCTATAACACGGTTGGTCCAAGACCTGAGAGCTGTGACGCACCAAGAGCTTTAATATCTGTCACTCCAAATTTTTGTTGTGACGAGACAAAGAACCGAGGAACATACACTGGCATGACATGACCAACCTAGATAGCATATTGAAAAGCAGAGACATTACTTTGCCAACAAAGGTCCATCTAGTCAAGGCTATGGTTTTTCCAGTCGTCATGTATGGATGTGAGAGTCGGACTGTGAAGAAAGCTGAGCCTGAAGAATTGATGCTTTTGAACTGTGGTGTTGGAGAAGACACTTGAGAGTCCCTTGGACTGCAAGGAGATCCAACCAGTCCATTCTGAAGGAGATCAGCCCTGGGATTTCTTTGGAAGGAATGATGCTAAAGCTGAAACTCTGTAATTTGGCCGCCTCATGTGAAGAGTTGACTCATTGGAAAAGACTCTGATGCTGGGAGGGATTGGGGGCAGGAGTGGAAGGGGACGACAGAGGATGAGATGGCTGGATGGCATCACTGACTCGATGGACGTGAGTCTGAGTGAACTCTGGGAGTTGGTGATGGACAGGGAGGCCTGGCG
>NW_011495058.1:2722189-2738078 GCF_000754665.1 Bison bison bison | reverse complement strand
GGGTCGCAAACAGTCAGACACGACTGAGTGACTGAACTGACTGAACTGAACTGAATGACCTCATCTTAACTTGATCCAGAACCCAGTGCCTTTGCATCTGTCTTCTGCTTTCAACAGGAATAATTGGGACCACATTTAAGTTTACACATGCAAACCTACTCAGCCAAGTACCACACAATTGAGATGTGTAATTTTAGTTGTGTGTGTGTGTGTGTGTGTGCACTAAGCCACTTCAGGAGTGTCCAACTCTTTGAGACTTTATGGACTGTAGTCCGCCAGTCTCCTCTGTCCATGGGATTCTCCAGGCAAGAATACTGGAGTGGGTTACCATGCCCTCCTCCAGGGGATCTTCCCAACCCAGGGATCAAACCCACATCTCTTATGTCTCCTGCATTGGCCGGTGGATTTTTTAGCACTAGCACCACTGGGGAAGGCTCAAATCAGATATACCTCAAATCAAAATTTGTGGACCCCTGTATTTCCTATGATTCCTGTTTCATTGTAAGTGCACAGGTGGAAGCCCCACCCTCTAGAGCACCTTCCAGTCAGTCTGACGGTGGATGAGGAGCTTCATCCGATGGTGCTGCACAAATTTAAGGAGGGAAGTTGTATGATGTTTTGATGTGTGTTTCTATGTTGCAGACTCAGATGCACTGCTCTGATCCACACATGCCTTTGTAAAATATGCATGATTCTGCCCACTTTATGCATGAAGCCTGAGGATCCCCAAAGAAGCAGCTTTCCCTCAGGGTAGCCCAATCTCCAAAGCCCGCTCCATGGGGCTGCTATGCAGACTTCCAGGTTCTGGACTGCAGAACCACACACAGCAGTGTCAGGGCAGCCTGGACTCTGTGAGGATGCAGTCAGGCCTGCATGTCAGCTGGACTCTTGTCCAGCACTTATCTAGACCCAAGCAAGCGCCCCTCATAAACACAGGGAGTGGGGAGGGCAAAGCAGAAGCAGCTTTCTCTCTCATTCCCTGTTCCTGCTGAACTTCTCCCCATGGGCTTTGTCTGAGGGTGAGAGGTCTGTGCTTTTTTGCTGATATAGGGTCACTGACAATTTAGGCTATGGCTTTTCCAGTAGTCATGTATGGATATGAGAGTTGGACTATAAAGAAAGCGGAGTGCCGAAAAATTGATACTTTTGAACTGTGGTGCTGGAGAAGACTCTTGAGAGTCCCTTGGACTGCAAGGAGATCCAACCAGTCCATTCTGAAGGAGATCAGACCTGGGTGTTCTTTGGAAGGACTGATGTTGAAGCTGAAACTCCAATACTGTGGCCACTTGATGCGAAGAGCTGACTCATTTGAAAAGACCCTGATGCTGGGAAAGATTAATGGTGGGAGAAGAAGGGGACGGCAGAGGATTAGATGGTTGGATGGCATCACCGACTCAATGGACATGAGTTTGAGTGAAATTCAGGAGTTGGTGATGGACAGGAAGGCCTGGCATGCTGTGGTCCATGGGGTCGCAAAAAGTCGGACACGACTGAGCGACTGAACTGAACTGAAGGCTCACTGACAGGGACTACAAGAGAGGCAGAGCCAGTGGTCCCCTCCCATCCAGGGAAGCCCAGGCCAAGCCAGAGCTACTGCAGTTGGGGATCTCAAAGGCAGAGGCACCCCTGCCCTGAGGAAGTGTTCATCCAGGGAGGGAAACCATTTCAACAGCACAAAACAAAACAGAGACACACCAGAGACCAAGAAGACAAGGAAAATGTACATAATGTGACAGTAGCTGAGCAGAAGGAAAGCAATGACAAAAGAGAGAGAAATGGGCTGGTTTGGAAGCAGACCTGGTTTTGCATCCTTGCACAAGAAGCAAGGTGCTTGTCGTGAAAATGGAACAGGGACACCAGGGTCCTGCGGGTGAGGAAGACCTCTAGTTGTGTTTCTCATGGGGAATATTTGAAAATCAGGACTGGACAATGGGAGCAGAGTGGGTGCTGAGTGACTGTGCTGCTTGGATCAGACGATTTTAGTTCAGAGGTTTGAGTTGAGTGAGGGGCTAGGAACCAAGACAGAGGGCCTCTTGCCGTTGTTGTTTAGCTGCTAAGTCATGTGCAACTCTTTCATGACGCCATGGACTGTAGCCCACCAGCTTCCTCTGTCCATGGGATTTCCCAGGCAAGAATACTGGAGTGGGTTGCCATTTGCTTCTCCAGGGGATCTTCCAGACACAGGGATTGAACCGGCATCTCCTGCACTGGCAGGGGGATTCTTTACCGCTAAGCCACCTGAGAAGCCCTGAGGATGTCTTACTGTCTAAAACACTTGACCTATTCCTTTGATGGTGGAGAGAGCCTGTGGAGCTTCTGAGGCTCTCTCTGGGATTTGAGAAATCCTGCTGCTCCATACATCTCCCAGCTTGGAAGGAAGGCAGGCCATTCATGGTTTCCCTACACCATGGGTCTCTGGTGAAATAAACAGGCTGTTTCCTTTCCTTTAAACAGGTGTTTCCAGGGCTGGTGCCACCACACTCACTTCGTGGGAGGGTGCCCTTCACTCAGCACAGACACCAGGACATTTAAACCCCAGCCATGGGGAAAATGGGCTTCCCAGGTGGCGAGAGTAGTAAAGCACCTACCTGCCAGTGCAGGAGACTTAAGAGATGCAGGTTCAATCCCTGAGTCAGAAAGATCCCCTGGAGGAAGCCATGGCAACCCACTCCAGTATTCTAGCCTGGAAAATCCCATGGACAGAGAAGTCTGGTGGACTACAGTCCATGGGGTCATAAAGAGTCAGACAGGATTGAAGCCATTCAGGATGCACTCACATAGGGAGAATGAATGATGTGAACCCACCATTCTTACTAAGGAACATCCTCATGCAACCAGTCCTTCCCTGCTGCTACTGCAGAATCACAGAGCCTGGCTCCCACTGCAGCCCCAGAGAAAAGTACACATAGAACATGAGCGAGATTGGGGTGGAGAAGGGGATAGAAGGGGAGGGAGAGGACAGGAGGGGTGAGGAGGGATCTTCCCTAAGATCCACGGAAGAGCCTGGTAGGTGGAGAAAGAAGACCCTTTCTCTCTTCCTTCCTCCCAGCCAAGGAAACCAGTGAAAGCTGGTTCTCACAGCTCCCTCATCCTGTCCCTCCCTCTCCCACCTCTACGCTACCCCTACACTACTCCCAAGATTCTGAAGCAGCTGAGAACATATTCACTGGACATCTTTGTTTTCTCTCAGGAAAATAACCCAACCCACTCCCCACCTGGCAGACCCAGTCAGAGCTGTCCCAGTAACCAAAAAGACAGTGGCTTTTTCTATTTTCTTAGAAAATGACAAGATAAAAATCAAGGTGAACCGGGAGAAGCCATGCCTTAGATAATTTTATCACCTAGGTGACTTTGAATAAAATGTTCCTGAGATGATCTTCTTTGAGAGTAGACGTGCGTGCCCTGAGACTCTGCATGAATCAAGGGAATCATGAGGAATTTGACATCAAAGGTCAAATTCAAAAATCATCAAAGATGATGATGTTCGTTTGGCAGAAACCAAAGAAAAGTATCCACATTCAATTGTGTGAGAGAAAGTATTTCCTCTTCATTAGACAAGTTGTCCTTAGGGAATAATATAGAATGTTGTCTAATTTGGGTTTTCTTGGACATTCCCAGGAAAACTGCTCTTTAGAGGAAGCAGTTTCCCATGGGGGCTGGTCCATGAGATTCCTGGTCAGAGACCGCCATCTGCTGGACAGAGGGTGGGCCAGAAACTAGCAGGGTTTTTCTGTTTGGGGCTCAAAGAAGCCAGTGATGGGAAACAGCCACAAATGAGTTAATCTGGAGAAGGATTTAGGTAAATGAGGTTCAGACACTCTCTGGCACCCGCTGAGAGTTCCAAAATACCTGAGCTTCCCCAGGGCAATGTTGTGGAGCACAAGCCTTCACGATGTCCCAACCACGAGCAGGTTGTTAAAATGAAGGTTCCCAAGCCCCTTCCTGGACAGTCCATTTCAGGACGTCTGGCAGGCCTGAGACTCAGCATTTTGAGCACACTCCCTGGGTAATTCCATCATTGCCCAAGAAAGGAAAAGGGTTCCTGAAAGGGATGAGGTATGGTGGGACCCATCTGAATTCCTGTCCCTGCTCTGAGATCTTGAACAAGCTAACCCCCCCACCCTACCCTGCCTCGCCACCCCACCCCACACTGACCCAGGACAAGGACAGAGATCCAGTCCCATCAGTCCTCTGCTTTTCTGTCCACTGCAGAAGGTCCGAGTTCCTCAGTGGGACAGACAGGCTCATCTGATCCATTCCACCAACTCTGCCAACTCCCCTCTCCAGTTAGCCCCTGTTCCTTCCCCCACATGTCCATTCGGAAGACCAAGCCAGGATATATATATGCAGCCAAGATGGTGGCATGGATCTTCTCACAAAACTCAAATTAGGGAAACAGGTGGAGGCTGGATACAGCCCAGGGATGCAGGGTGCTGCTGCTGCTAAGTCGCTTCAGTCGTGTCCGACTCTGTACCACCTTATAGGCGGCAGCCCACCAGGCTCCGCCGTCCCTGGGATTCTCCAGGCAAGAACACTGGAGTGGGTTGCCATTTCCTTCTCCAATGCATGAAACTGAAAAGTGAAAGTGAAGTCGCTCAGTCGTCTCCGACTCTTAGCGACCCCATGGACTGCAGCCCACCAGGCTCCTCTGTCAATGGGATTCTCCAGGCAAGAGTACTGGAGTGGGGTGCCATTGCCTTCTCCAGGACACAGGGTGCTGACCCTCAATTCGAGGGAAACTGAGCGCACATTGCCTCCTCCCCACCTGTCTCCTTTCATGCCTGCTAGCTGCGTGTGTGCCGTCCTCCTGAGGTGTAGGCTGAATGGAGCAGTGTAGCTGCCTGGAGTGAATGCAGCAGCGTGGCTGGGTGGCCTGGTGCAGACAGGGCATGAGCAGGGGCTCTGGCTACTGCAGAAGGGGATAGTCTTGGCACTGATGGACAAGGACATTGGCATTACCAGCACGACCATGAAGGATCCAGCGTGGAGGTTACTGCCTTCACCTGCGCTCACTCTCCCTCTGGTTAAGTCACACAGGTTGAACCGATGAGGCTTGGAGAGTCTAAGCTACAAAGGACTTGCGTGTCTGACTTCACAGTGTGTGTCCCCCTGAGCCCCTCCTCCTGTCTGAATTCTTCCTGAAGGGAGGATACCTGCCCTGGAAAGAGCACTCGGTCCACTCACCCTCCACTCCAGCTCCCCGAGTTCAACATTCCCATGATTCACGGGGGCCTGTCCACACAGACCTGATTTATAGCTTCCAAATATTGGCCCTGGAGCTGCCTCCAGCCTGCCAGGTACTTTCTGAGGGAGAACACAGCTCAGTGTGCTCTTTCTTCCTCTCTCCCTCTATCTCCTTCGCCCTCTCTGTCTCTCTCTATTTCTCTCCTTGTCCAAAGGCTGTTTCTGAGTCACCAGCCCTTCGCCGAGGGGGAGCTGGGACCACCAAGACCAAAGCCAGTAATGTCTTCGGGTTTCCACCATTCTGAATTGAAGGGCACCACCATCCATGCAGGGTGTGGGATGGTTTGAGAAACTCAACATCTTTAAAAATCTTACAATCAAGGACTGGCCCTCATGTTCAGGGAGAGCATTTCAGTGCCCTTCATGCAGGTGCTGGGATAGCACCCAAAGGTGAACAGACTTGGTGGGGTCCTTTCTTACTTTTCCATGGGCATGGACAGCCATCATGTTATACAAGACTCACAGAGCCCAGCCCAGGCATGGACCACAGCCTGGGAGCTGCTGGATCCCTCATCTCCCTACGCTAGTGCCCAGCCCAGTGAGAGGCACAGTAGCCTTCAGTGTCCCCACTGCCATTTGGGGTCCACTCAGGGGATGAAAGCAGGACATGGGACAGGAGTGAAGTGTGTGCTGCATCTCCGGCTTCTATCGTATTAGTGGATCTGGGGTGAGGGGCTCAGAGACCCCCATCAAAGTGAGCTGACTGAGACAAAAATGGAGCATTTCCTGCTCTGTGCTGTGGCCCACAGCTGCAGCAGACCAGGGACCCCTGCTGCCCTCCAGTCCCCAGCTTCACCCCACTCCAGGTTTCCAGCACGTAGAGACACAGCACCCGCTCCCCAGAGTGTGAGCACCAGGTCTTGCCATGACCAGAATGTCTCCTCTCCATACCTGTTCATCACTGGCTGCTCCTTCATATTCTACTCCTTAAAAAAGGTCACTCTCTGCGTAGGTCCTATCACTTCTCCTGGCTTTATTTTCCTTGTTGGGCCAGCCCTGTCTGAAATAATCTTATTTGTTTATGTGTTTAATTGTTTCCTGATTGACACCAGAAAACCCAGTTTCTGGTTCTGCTGTCCACATGCAGTGCTTGCCTTTGGATTAGTGGTCTCCTTCTCTGCCCAGTCAGCTGGTGTGCCCGGCGTGACCCAGGACCCTTCCCGCACAGTCCTCCGTGACCTGCCTGGTCTTCCCTCCATTTCCATCACTTCTCTTATTTCTTTATTGCATCCCCAAGGCATGGATGCCCTGAGCCAGCAAGTGTCAGCAGGAACCACAATTGAGGTGGCTGGGTTCATCACCTGCAGAGGCCTCTGCCATCTATCAGCCCCTCAGCAGACTCCAGAGAAAAAGAGGAATCATAAAAACTCATAAAGGAACTGGCAGAACTCGTAGAAAATTTGAACCAAAACATCTGTGGGTAGGCTGTACCATCCAGGACTTTGAATCCCAGAAGCCTTCCTTCCAGGAGCAAAAAGGGTACCAGTTAAAGACTCTATCCAGTTACAGGCTGGGATACAGTTCATGAGAGACGTGGACTGGAGAAAAATTCTGCAGATACAGAGAGACCGAGACAGAGAGAGACAGAGACAGAGAGAAAGGGGGAAGGGACAGAGAGAAGGAGAGAGAGGTTTAGACCAGAACAGAGACAGAGAGAGAGAACGTGGGCTTGGCAGGGATCGTGCTATAGAACTGAACTCTGTACAAACTCATCTTTTCACTCACTCATGTTTCACTCCTGGTTTGTGCTGGAGTGGGCTGCTGCTCCTGGTGACCTGTGCAACTCTCCACTTTTCCTCCCCCCAGTCAGGAGCTGGACTAAAAGACATGTTCTCAATGGGCCTGGTTTCCTGCTCTCACACTCATCACTGTGAATCCCCCCGTGCAGTCATTCAGTTAGAATCATCAAGTGAGATCTTAGCTCATTCATAAACCCAGGGCCTCATGAGTCCCTCCCTACCTATGTGTGTTCCTAGGCCACCAGCCCATCTCTGGATCCCCTGGAGGGGCCTGTGTGTTGACTGGACTCCTGTCCAACCCCAGGGCAGACCCGTGGCCAGCATTTCAAGAAAAGCACAGCCCACTATGTGTATAAAGGACTAGCCACTTCTCTCAGACAATCTTTCAGTCTTTGCGCTCAGCAACAGGGATGCCTCCTAAATAGTAGTATCTTATGTCTAAATTGTATCCTCTCTGTTATGTCTCCATCTCAGAAGTAGTGGCCTAGTCCTTTTCTCCCTGGTTGCCATCCTGCCTTCTCTCAAGTTGGAAACCTGCCTTCTCTCAAGTTGGAAACCTTCAGAGAATTCATTCTCTTACTACCAAAAGTAATATGCTGCTGCCGCTGCTAAGTCGCTTCAGTCATGTCCAACTCTGTGCGACCCCATAGATGGCAGCCCACCAGGCTCCCACATCCCTGGGATTCTCCCAGCAAGAACACTGGAGTGGGTTGCCATTGCCTTCTCCAAAGGTAATATGGTAGAGTAGGAAAACAAAGCCACTAGAGGTCAGTGGACTGGGTTTAAATTTCCACGCTGCCACCAAGTGGCCATGTAACATCAGCCAAGTCTAAGTGAATTCATGGACTTCAGGAAATAAATTACAAAATTTGTTCTCAATTTCTTTTACATTCAGGGTGGCTGAATAACCCCTAAAGACTGCAGGTTTCCACTAAACCAGGGAATGTACACCATGTTCCTACAAAAGTTATTGTCCATGAAAGCTAAGTTGCAGTTTCTTTACTCACATATGCTCAAAAAGAAGGAACAGCCCTGGTTTTCAGCTGTCTAGACAAACAGATGTGACCAGGCCCTTAGTCCTCATTTAGACCATATCAGATGGCCTGGAAGCTCCCTGGGAAAGAGAGGAGTCCCATAGTGTCTGATGGATGCAGACACTCAGCCAAGCAGCCCTGGGGCAAGGGCCAGGCCTTCCAAATGCCTCGGAACCGATTCTGAGCAGAATGGGACTCAGAATGACCCATTCCTCAATGACCCTGTCCTCAGGCCTCCCTCTGACAGTGATATACTGGGGTTGGGAAGAGTGGGAATTAGATTAGCCTTCTTCCTGAAGCGTGAAAGGTTTCCCCTGAATTCAAGGCAGGCAGGAAAGGAAGGTTCACCTCATGTTGGCAGTGCAGAAGTCCCTCAAGCAAATCTCTGATGATGAGACAAGAAGGAGATCTCAGCAAGCGAAAATCACGTGTCACACACTCACTGGAAAACAGATCCGTGGAGTCACTGCCATCTGAGTTTTGCCACTTCTTCTTTCTGAAAATAAATGAAATGCTGCATGCCTGGAAATTACAAATACAGATGCCCAGACACCTCCAAATTTCTTTTTCATTTCTCCAGCCTGGAATTCCGCGATCTGCATCACTGATTTGATGGAAACATGATGATGCTGTAAGACAGTAACAGCAGACAGTAGATAGATGTGTCTCCCAACCAGAGGGGAGGTCTTCTAATGTTCCATGGGGGAAGGGCTGCCTGCAAGGGCCACCCATGCAAAGCAGTTAAATTTTATCACAATGTCAGAGGGCAACAAGGAAGCATCGTAGAAAGCTTTCCTCCTGTTTGGACTTTTAGATCACATTTCAGTAGTATTAGAGCTCAGACAATTATTCATATGATTTCTCAAAGCACATGTGTATTACAGAGCTCACTGCGTCACATGGTGACTTATTTTCTACGTCAGAGTCGCTGGGTCTGAGACACATGGGTCACCCCCGGCTACTTCCTATTTAGGCAATTAATTTGTAAAAAGTCTTTCAAAAAGAGGAAGTCACTTGCAAAGTTGTCACAGATGAGGGCCATCCACATGAGATAACCTCCCACCCCATCTGACCTCCCTGATCAGGGGTCCTGTTCTCATCCATGCCTTCTCTCCTCTCTTTCTCCAGGGAAAAAGGACCCTGGTTTCCAATGCCAACCTCACCTGTGTGGTTGGTGTGATTTCCTCCCACGTCATTCAGGATCTTCCTTTCAATCAATCACTTGTTGAGACAATCTACACAAATCAAGTGAATTGGATGGTGTTATGGATTGAATTGTGTCCCCCCGAAATTCATGTTTTGCAGCCTTAGCCCTCAATGTGACAACATGTTGAGATAGGGTTAAATGAAGTCATCAAAGGCTCCAGAACCGATAGGACTCATGTCCTTTAAAAAAGAGGAAGAGACACTAGAGCTCTCTTGATCTCTCTCCACACACCCACAGAGGAAAGAAAGGCCAGGTGAGGACACAGGGAGACAGTGGCCATCTGCAAGCCGGGAAGAGAGGTCTCACCAGAAACCAGCCTAGCTCGCACCTCAGTCAGGGACTCCCAGTCTCCAAAACTGAGGGGAAAATGTCTTGTTTAAGCTTCCAAGTCTGTGATGCTTTGCTGCGGCAGCCTGAACTGAGTAGTATAGATGGGGAGCATGAGAAGAGTGTTAAGAGAGAAATGCTATCTAACTGAAGAGGAGGACCATACTGCAGCACGTGAGAGCCTCATGCTGACAGGATCTCCTGCATCCTTCTGATTTCTCCTAAGATTTTCTATCTATCTGTCTATATATTTGTCTGTTTACCTACCTGTCTAGTCACCTATTTGATAAATTATGGTTCTCCATAGTGAAGACTATGAGGAAATACTGGAAAAGATCAGTTTTCATTCCAATCCCAAAGAAAGGCAATGCCAAAGAATGTTCAAACTACCACACAGTTGCACTCATCTCACACACTAGCAAAGTAATGCTCAAAATTCTCTAAGCCAGGCTTCAATAGTACATGAACCATGAACTTCCAGATGTTCAAGCTGGATTTGGAAAAGGCAGAGGAACCACAGATCAAATTGTCGACATCCGTTGGATCATTGAAAAAGCAAGAGTTCCAGAAAAACATCTACTGCTGCTTTATTGACTATGCCAAAGCCTTTGACTATATGGATCACAACAAACTGTGGAAAATTCTGAAAGAGATGGGAATACCAGACCACCTGACCTGCCTCCTGAGAAATCTGTATGCAGGTCAAGAAGCAACAGTTAGAGCCAGACATGTAACAACAGACTGGTTCCAAATCAGGAAAGGAGTACGTCAAGGCTGCATATTGTCACCCTGCTTATTTAACTTCTATGCAGAGAACATCATGAGAAACGCTGGGCTGAAAAAAACACAAGCTGGAATCAAGATTGCCAGGAGAAATATCAATAACCTCAGATACGCAGATGACACCACCCTTATGGCAGGAAGCAAAGAAGAACTAAAGAGTCTCTTGATGAAAGTGAAAGAGGAAAGTGAAAAAGTTAGTTTAAAACTCAACATTCAGAAAACGAAGATCACGGCATCCGGTCCCATCACTTCATGGTAAATAGATGGGGAAACAAGGGAAACAGTGAGAGAGTTTTATTTTGGGGGGCTCCAAAATCACTGCAGATGGTGATTGCAGCCATGAAATTAAAAGATGCTTGCTCCTTGGAAGAAAAGTTATGATCAACCTAGACAGCATATTAAAAAGCACAGACATTGCTTTGTCAACAAAGTCCGTCTAGTCAAAGCTATGGTTTTTTCCAGTAAGTCATGTATGGATGTGAGAGTTGGACTATAAAGAAAGCCAAGCACCGAAGAATTGATGCTTTTAAACTGTGGTGTTGGAGAAGACTCAAGAGTCCTTTGGACTGCAAAAAGATCCAACCACTCCATCCTAAAGGAAATCAGTCCTGAATATTCATCGGAAGTACTGATGCTAAAGCTGAAACTCCAATACTTTGGCCACCTGATCCAAAGAACTGACTCATTTGAAAAGACCCTGATGCTGGGAAAGATTGAAGGCAGGAGGAGAAGGGGACGATGGAGGATGAGGTGGTTGGATGGTATCACCGACTCGACGGACATGAGTTTGAATAAGCTCTCGGAGTTGATGATCAACAGGGAGGCCTGGCGTGCTGCAGTCCATGGGGTTGCAAAGAGTTGCACACAACTAAGTGACTGAACTGAACTGATACTCAAGACGCTCTCCAGATGGTGGAACTGATTAAAAGTCAGTATATTTATAGCATAAAGGACTAAGTGGTGGGGACTGGTCTTATTGGGCTGAATCTAAGCTTAGAGTTCTGATGATACACTCAAAATGTCCTTGTGTTTAAGACCATCTTTGAGGATTCATCTGCTTCAATTGTTCCTGTCTCTCTTCTCTCAACCTCTTGGATTGACTGACTAAAGTGGCACAAGCCTCCTTCGCTATGGAAGGCGTCGCGCTTTCTTAGGTGTACTGGACTATGAAGAACAGAATCAGTGATTTCGAAATCTTTGCTGCCTTGGGTTTACTATTGTTCAAAATCATAGTGTTAGAATCTCTAATGCTAAAACTGGATGGTAGCACAGGGCGAGTAGGTGCACTGAGAGTCATGGCACTTGGTTTCTCCCATGGTGTCCATAGACTCTTCTGTTTCCTGGCCACCAGGATAGCCTTAGCTCCACGTGGCTGTCAGGGTTAAAATCAGAGAACTCTGTCAGGATTTGGGGCCAAAGCCTCACAAGTAATAACAAAATGCGTATGTGTCTGACCTTGTCCACAGGGAATATATCAGCTCTGAAAAGCTGAGTGGCAGTAGTTGGAAATTAAAAACACCAAAGTCATTCTGAGTCATGAAATAAAAATCTGGATGACTTCAGAGTAAGAGTTGTAAATCAAAAAGGTCAGCAGTGCATCTTCTGATGGGACTCTGCATGAAATGTGTGGATCAGCCCTGTGCCCAGAGATGGCCCATGACTCAGAGATCAGCAAGCCTGCCATTGCCTGGTCAACCCTAGCTGTGATGAAGCCTCCCAGACTCCTCCCAGCTTCATTTCCTGGTGCCAGTAAGTACATTTTTCTAATTCTTTGCCTTTCTACCAAGCCTGCTTGGCTTGATCCCCTGAAAAGGTTCTCCTTTTGCATTATGTTCTCTGGACTCTTTTTGGTATGAACATGATATATTTCACATTCCATTCAGCCAAATAAAATGTAGCTGAGTGACACAGAGAAAATCCCTCACATTCCCTAGTCTAGATCAATTCGATAAATGTATGCATTGAAGTGTGCCCAGAATTTTTTTTTTTTTTTTGCCTGTGTCTGGCCTTAGTTGTGGCATGCAGGCTTCAGGAGTTGCGGTGCATGGGCTTAGTTGCCCCACGGCATGTAGGGTTTGGTTCCCTGACCAGGGATCGAGCCCATGTCCCCTTCGTTGGAGGGCAGATTCTTAACCACTGGACCACCAAGGAAGCCTGCACACAATTTTTAAAATAAAAAATAATATAACATTAAAAAAAAAAAAACAGAGAAAGTAGGTGGGTGAGAAACAAAAATAAAAATTTTTGTTGATGTGTTGATTTACAATATTGTGATAGTTTCGTGTGTACAGCATGGTTGCTGTTGTTCAGTCACTCAGTTGTGTCTGACTCTTTGAGACCCCATGGACTGAGGTATGCCAGGCTTCCCTGTCCTTCACCGTCTCTCCAGAGCTTGCTCAAACCCATGTCCATTGAGTCAGTGATGCCATCCAACCATCTCATCCTCTTCTCCTGGTGCCTTCAATCTTTCCCAGCACAGGGTCTTTTCTATACATGGTAATTCAGTAATTTTGCAGGTTACATTTCATTATAGGTTATTATAATGAATATAGGCATTATGTTTCCCTGAGCTATACAGTAAATCCTTGTTGCTTATCTATTTTACATGTAGTAGTGTGTATCTGTTACCCATACCCCTAATTTGTCCCTCTCCCACTTCCTTTGGTACAAGTTTGTTTCTATATCTGTGAATCTATTTTTTGACATATATATTCCTTTGTATTACTTTTAAAATTCTATGTGTGAAATCATACAGTATTTGTCTTTGTCTCACTTATTTCACTAAGCATAATATTTCCTAGGTTCATCCACATTGTTGCAAATGACAGACTTTAATTCTTTTCAATGACTGAATACTATTCCATTATATGGAAAGACCCTGATGCTGGGAAAGATTGAAGGCAGGAGGAGAAGGGGATGACAGAGGATGAGATGGTTGGATGGCATCACCAACTCAATGGAGATGAGTTTGAGTAAATTCCGGGAGTTGGAGATGGAAAGGGAGGCCTGGCATGCTGTGGTCCATGGGGTCACAAAGAGTCAGACACGACTGAGCGACTGAACTGAACTGATATATATTGATGGGCATACATTGTTTTCTTGTTTTTGCTATTGTAAATAATGTTGCTATGAACATTGGAGCGCATGTATCTTTTCAAATTAAATTTTTAACTTTTCCAAATATATACCCAAAACGGGGGTTCCTGGGTCATATGATAGCTCTATTTTTAGATTTTTAAGGAAGGAACCCTCATACAGTTCTCCACAGTGGCTGCCTCAATTTACATTCCCACCAACAGCAGAAAAGGTTCCCTTTTCTCTACATCCTTGCCAACATTTGCCATTTGTAGACTTGATGAAATACTGCACTTACTTTGAAAGCATTGTTGAATTATTTTCACTGTGTATGTAGTACTTCAGTTTGACAGAGAAACTGGTTTCAGAGAATGTGTCACAGTGTCTTGTGACAATGCCCTAATTATACAACAAGAAAGCAATCTGTATGAGATGCCTGGTGAGAGCACAGCATTTCTGGAAGTGTCGCGGGACTTTTTCAGAGACAGGCTTCCCCGTGGGTGGGTTTGGGTTTTCAACCACAGCATAGCCAACACTGAAGTCTATCTTAGCAGAATAGATTATCACTCCTGTGCTGGTTCCAGATTAAATTTTGTGACAGAAAGGATATCAATACATGGAAAAGTGGAAAACAGCAGCTCTAATCCTGGGCAGGGTGTGTGGTAAAGAAATCAGCAACTTCCAGCAATTGTACAGCATTCTATCTTTCCACACAGACCTAAGTCCCCAGTTTCTTTTTCAGATTAAGATAGGGTTAAGGATCACAGGATTAAGATAATTTGTCTAATATAGATGGCCAATAGGCACAGGAAAATATGCTCTCCATTGTTAATTATTGGAGAAATGCAAATCAAAACTACAATGAGGTACCACCTTACTCTGGTCAGAATGGCCATCACCAAAAAGTCTACAAATAAATACTGGAGCAGGTGTGGAGAAAAGGAAAACTTCTTACGGGTGGTAGGAATGTAAGTTGGTGCAGCCATTATGGAAAATGGTATGGAGGTTCTTCAAAAAACTAAAGATAGAGTTACCATATGATCTAGCAATTCCACTTCTATGCATATATCCAGACAAAATTTTGATTAGAAAAGATACATGCATCCCTGTGTTCATAGCAGCATTACTTAGAGTAGCCAAGATATAGAAACAATCTTAATGTTCATTAACAGATGAATAGATAAAGATGTGGTACATATATATAATAAAATAGTACTCAGTTATTAAAGAAAAAGAATGAAATAATGCTATTTGTAACTACATGGATGGACTTGGAGATTATTGTACTGTGAAGTAAATCAGAAAGAGAAAGACAAATACCATATGACATCATATATTTATATACATGTATATATACATCATATATATGATATATACATGTATATTTATATATCATACATATATATACATGTATATATGGAGTCTAATACATGTCACACAAATGAACTTATCTATGAAACAGAAACAAACTCAGACATAAAGAACAGACTTGTGGTTACCAAGGGGAAGGAGAGTTGGGGAGGGATGGGTCAGTAGTGGGATTAGCAGATGCAAATTATTATATATAGAATGGATAAACAAGGTCCTACTGTATAACACTGGGAATTATATTCAATATCCTATGATAAATCATGATGGAAAAGAATATGGATATATATATATTTGAATCACTCTGCTGTATACCAGAAACTAACACATTGTAAATTTAAAAAAAAAAAACTTCATTTTTTTTTAAAAAGGGTGATTTGTCTGGTTACTTCCATTTAATGACAAGGTAAAAAAGTTAGTATTCTTTTTCTCCAATTTTTCTCCTCTTAGTCTTTTCCTCTCTCCCTCTTTTTCTCCCTCCCTTCTTATCTCCCCTCTCCCTTCCTCCCTATTTCACTCTTTCATTTTATTTTTTATGGAGACTTAACATGAAGTAAACTAATCTTAGTGTAGCTCTGTGAAATTTTAGATATATCAATGTATGCAACTGTGGGTACATCCACCCAGATCAAAATTAACAGAACACCCATAAATTTTCTGTATGCATCATCCCAGTCAGTAATTAACCTTCCCCTACCCTACCAATGGGTAACTATTTTTCTAACATCTGTCACCATGTCTTTTAAATATTGAAATCATGGAATATTTTTTCTGCCTTTTATTTTTTTCACTCAACATAAAGACTGCAAGATTCATTCATGTGTGAGACATATCATCACTGGTATATACCATGAGGATATCAGTCAGTACTTATTTCTCCATGCTTGGTGACCATATAAGTTGTCTTCAGTTTTTGGTTATTATGAATAAAGCACATATGAACATTTATGTTCATGACTTTTGGAGGAAATATTTATCATCTTTCTTGGGTAAGAAGAAGTGAACTTTCAAGGCAATAACTTTCCACTTTTTCTAAGAAAGTAAACAAGAAGCAATGGCCAAAAGCAGCACTATATCCAGGGAGCCCGCAGACACTCATGCGTATATGCAGT
>NW_011495058.1:2710764-2722089 GCF_000754665.1 Bison bison bison | reverse complement strand
TGCTGGAAGGAACCAGGAGAAGAGCTTCCTATCAGCCCCGCCATCCCCGGTTTCACTCACCAGTTAGACCTTGCAAATTCCCAAGGACCCTGGAGGATGTGCATCAGCAAAACGTAACCAGGTGGTGACTCCAGCTGCAGCTGCCTAGGTGTGTTTTGGAAGAATCTACTGAGACCTTGATCCTCTTGTCTTTCCACAAAACAACACTCAGATCCCTTTCCAAGATGAAATTCAGGTCACTGCATCTCATTCCCCTACCGTGAAAAGAGAGGCACAGTCTGAGGAAGCAAACTTGCTTTAATATTGCAGTCAAAGATCAGTTCAGTTCAGTTCAGATGCTCAGTGGTGTCCGACTGTTCATGACCCCATGGACCACAGCACATCAGGCCTCCCTGTCTATCACCAACTCCCGGAGTTCACTCAAACTCATGTCCATTGAGTGGGTGATGCCATCCAACCATCTCATCCTCTGTCCTCCCCTTCTCCTCCTGCCTTCAATCTTTCCCAGCATCAGGGTCTTTTCCAATGAGTCAGTTCTTCGCATGAGGTGGCCAAAGTATTGGAGTTTCAGCTTCATCATCAGTCCTTCCAATGAACATTCAGGACTGATCTCCTTTAGGATGGACTGGTTGGATCTCCTTGCAGTCCAAGGGACTCTCAAGAGTCTTCTCCAACACCACAGTTCAAAAGCATCAAATTCTTCGGCGCTTGGCTTTCTTTATAGTCCAACTCTCACATCCATACATGACTTACTGGAAAACATCATAGCCTTGACTAGACAGACCTTTGTTGACAAAGTAATGTCTCTGCTTTTTAATATGCCGTCTAGGTTGGTCATAACTTTCCTTCCAAGGAGTAAGCATCTTGTAATTTCATGGCTGCAGTCACCATCTGCAGTGATTTTGGAGCCCTCAAAAATAAAGTCTGACACTGTTTCCACTGTTTCCCGATCTATTTGCCATGAAGTAATGGGACCAGATGCCACAATCCTAGTTTTCTGAATGTTGAGTTTTAAGCCAACTTTTTCACTCTCCTTCACTTTCATCAAGAGGTTCTTTAGTTTTTCTTCACTTTCTGCCATAAGCGTGGTGTCATCTGCATATCTGAGGTTGTTGATATTTCTCCCAGCAATCTTGATTCCAGCTTGTGCTTCATCAAAGATGCTAGTCACAATTACCATTCAGTAAATCTATGCCTTGCCAGACCTTGTGTTAGAGATAGGACAGCATTTATTTTTACAATGACAACATTATTTGCCCCATTTACCCCATTTTGAGGGGCTAAAACCGTGTTCATATAAAGCCATCAAGGTCTCATAGCTAAACACTGTTTTGATTGACTCACCCTGAACTCCGAACACTGACTTGAGATCTTTAAGGGGCAGAAGGATGTCTAACAATACTTATAACAACTGTGACTATCACATTTCTACAAAGAAGAAAAGAAAAGAAAAACTTTAAACCTAATGATCTTTCAATATCTCATGGGTCAAGCATGAGATTATACTTCTCTGCATTCCTATTTTATTTGCAAAATTCAGAGTAGAGTTGAAAAGACAGAGGCCACTAGCCAACCACCATGGATCATGATTAACCCCAGAATGGAAGTGTAACTCAATAGCTCAGAGGGTGTAAAAGAATCAGCCCTCAGTCCCTGAGAGCCATGTGGGCTTCAAAAGAGAAATCTTTGAACTTGGCTTTGAAGGGGACTATTCTTTCAGTAAACACAGCAAAGAACGTAGCATGGATTGACAAATTCAAAGGTTCAACGTGAGCAAGAATGTAGAGGTGCAGGAGAAAGCCTACAGAGATAATATTCAAAGAGTAGCAAGAACAGCTTTCATAGGAAGTGAGAGAGGTAGTAAAAATAATGCAGAAACTAAAGCCAGGTGAAAACTGCTGGCTTGTTAACCTCTATGTGTTCTGCTTTTAAAAATATTCCATAATACAATATCCCATATTACAGCTGACCTGAATTTTTATATTAAAATTTCCATCAATTATTCTCTTTAAGAATATTATTTAAATGTAAGTGAATTTTTGGAAGCATTGGATATGTTTATTGTTGGGATGCACAATACTATAGAGAGAAGACATGCTATGTAATTTACAAATAAGGGCTTGTTTTTTAATAAGTGACTGATAATGGGAAATTTTACATTTATTAATTTAAAAAAAAACTTTTTTTTAAAGCCTGGCAAGTAGAGCATGTGTGGCCAAGTGGAATTGGGATGTATTTGTGTTGGGAGTGACAAAAGAAAAAGCAGGCTGGGAAGAAACTACAAAGTATCCTGAGTATCTTGCTAAGTAGTGAGTTTATTCAATAAAGAGATGAAGAATAAGGCATGCAAACAGAGAGTTTCAGTTAAGGGGTTATAGAGTTGCTTACACATAACCCTGACATTCCAACAAACACTGGATTAGTCAAGATAGGCTAATTTGTAATTGATAACAAAGAAGCCAAAAATGTCTATGGCTTTACAGATCATGGATCTGAGCAGCCACCTTCTAAGCAGTGGCTCTGAACTCCAAGCAGCTTCCAAAATGTGGGTCTGTCACCCCGGCAGGGACTTCCACAGGTGACACAGCCAGCAAGAGCTCTCGACTGCCACACGTAGGAAGAAACACCTGGTAATTCTGCTTGCAGCCTGTGGGCGAGAAGCAGGAGCGAGGCAGCTGAGAGGTAGCGTCTTCCTGTGCCCAGCAAGGAGTGGAGAATGGGATGTATGTAAGTGGGCACTAGCAATCTCTACAGCAAACACTGAGGAGTTAAACTCTTGTTTGACTTGGTCAACTGCTGACACGAATATCAATGTCAAACATTTCTCTAACACTTCTTGCCTCATAATTTTAATTTGTGGTTTTGGTTTCAGAACAAATCTTGCCTTTCACATATTTTGTAATTTAGTTATTTGGGTTAAAGAGTGACCTTCATTTACTGTTCACTTGGAAGGAAAGAAGCATTTTTGAACTGTAATTATGTTGATTTAGTAGTCACACTGTTAAATTAAAAAAAAATTAAAACATTCTAAAAAAGATCTGGCCATGGGGTGCAGAGTGCAGATTCCAGCTGGCTTTGCACAATCTCAACACACAGAATCCAGCTCCCATGCATCTACAGCCTCTACCTTTAATTCAGCCCATGTGGCCCTGTACCATATACTCACCTGTCTCTAAGGTGAGCAACGAACTCTCCTGATGTGTTCTTCCTCCTCCAGCTGATGTTTCTGTCCCTTGGTGCCCAACTCAACTGCCACCCGGAAGTTCTCTTAGTTGCTGAGTCCACCCCAGCTTCCATGGCTGCCTCTCCAAGCCTTCAGCTTGGCTTTGCTCAACCTCAATACCAAATTTTGGAAGGATCTTCCAATAACCCCTAGGATTCTACCCCAGCTGGTCACCTGATCCCTAAAACAAATGTTTGGAAGCCAGATTTACTTGCATTCATCAATAGATTCCAGGTCACTGTGGGAGTTCAAAGTAACAGTCAATACTCCTGGGAGCCTGGAGGAGAAGGAACTGGAGGAGAATGTGGACTTCCACGTTCATGACCAGGGCTGGGAGGGCTCCCAGTGCATGACTCATCCCTGTTGTTCTAAAGAAACCCAGCCCTGAGCTCCCCTTTAAGAAAATCGGCCAGAACACCCATGTTATTCATTCCATCTCCCTTGAGATTCCCACAGGGTGGCTGAAAAATCAAGCCCAGAGCTCATATGCTTCTGAATGGGTGTGGTTCTTTGCTCTTGATCATGTATCTTTAAAGGCCACATGACCTTGTTCAAAGTCAGCCTTTCCTCCTGCCCAGTTGAGAGGAGACCCAATGGGATGCAGCACCACCATCCCAGAGTCCCTCTGCTCAGTGACAGATGCCACAAGCATTCTCTACAAAGCCCAGGACTGGGAGGTGGATGACAGGAATGTGGAACCCACTTTGTCATTTCCTTTCCTGCCCAGGAGAGTCCACATGCCAAATGTCTGGCTATGCCATCTTATTTGAAAACCACCAAAGCCTCCTCTGATTGGATCTTTCTTAATTCTTCAATTCTTAAAGGGTCTGATAGCCCCAGAAAACAAATGAGTGGAGGAGTAGTTTTAACTTCCACCAAGGGCTGCTTCTAAATGGATGGACCATGAGAAGAAGAGTTGAGTTTGTGCATTCTGCTTTTTTTTTTTTTTTTTAAGATTTATTTATTAATTTTGGCTATACTAGGTCTTCATTGCTTTGCATGGGCTTTCTCTAGTTGCAGCGAATGGGGCTACTCTTGGTTGCAGCATGAGGGCTTTTCACTGTAGTGGCTTTTCTTGTTTTGGATCACAAGCTCTAGGCTTGCAGACTTCAGTGGTTGCAGCCTGTGGGTTCAGTAGCTATGGTTCAAGGGCTCTAGAATGCTGGCTCAATAGTTGCGGCACACGGGCTTCATTGCCTCACAACATGTGGGATCTTCCTGGACCAGGGATCAAACCGGTGTCCCTTACATTGCTGGGAGGATTCTTAACCACTGGACCACCAGGGAAGCCCCTCCCTGCTTCTTTAGTTCCTGCCCATCTCATCTCATTACTCTGCACCAGGAAATAACTCTCAATGACAAGACTCAGCACCTTTTCCTAAGTGTCTTTGATGTATCCAGCATATTCATCAGCATAGTATCTGGAATCATCACAAATGCCCTACAAGCATTCTCAACTCACAGATAGGAAAAAAGCTGCTGAACCAGTCCTCAGTCAGGGCCCACAGTCAGATGTCCCCACTATACAAAGTCTCAGGGCCTGGGACACTGGGACCCACTGCCTGTCTGCACCTACAAGAAACAAGGGGCCTTAGCACTTCTCATGTGTGGAGAGTCTCAGCTACTATAGAGATAAGATGCAGACAATAATTCTTATATTAGTTGGTTCTCCAGAGAAACAGAACCAATAGGAGAAAGAGAGATTGTAAGGAATTGGTTCATACGACTGTGGGGTCTGGAAAGTCTAAAATCTGCAGGGCAAGCCTTAGGTTGCAAATTCAGAGTTGAAGTTGCAGCAATGAATCTGAGAAACTGAAGCAGGGTTTTTCTCTCACAGTCTTGAAGTAGAACTCCTTCTTTGGGAAACTTTGCTCTGATGATCTTCAAACTGATTGATGAGGCCTACTCACATTATGGGGGCTTCCCAGATGGTGCTAGTGGTAAAGAACTTGCCTGCCAATGCAGGAGATGTAGGAGATGTAAGATACGTGGGTTTGATCCCTGGGTCGGGAAGATGCCCAGGAGGAGGACATGGCAACCCACTCCAGTATTCTTGCCTGGAGAATCCCATGGACAGAAGAGCCAAGTGGGCTACAGTCCATAGGGTCTCCACCACAGTCTGACACAACTGAAGTGACTCACACACACACACACGCACGCACCCACTTTATGAAGGGTTATTTGCTTTACTTTAATGTCAATGGATTGGAAATATCAATCACATCTAGAAATATCTTTCCAGCAACATCTAGACAGAATTCTGAGCAAATTATTGGGCACTGTGGCCTGGCCAAGGTGACATGTAAACTGTCACCATCCCTATACAGTGCAATACAGTTGAAAGTGTTTTTCTGCTCCAGGTGGTTTCCCCCTGACAAATGCAGGAACTGCCTGGAGTGTCACTGAGGCCCAGGTGCCAGGTGAAGTCTGAGGCAAGGACCATCTAGGCAGCTCCAGCCCCATGCCGGGCCCAGCCAGCTGTCCCCGCTCAAGGACAAGCTGTGGACACCTTCCACTTGCTGGCTTTCAACTCTGGGATATTTTTTTTCAGTGTGTTTGTTTTTGTTTACTAATCTTTGAGGATGTATTTATTCTGTTTTAAAAACTCTTTAACCCTTGTAACTCTGCCATGTTTCACAAATTCCATGTTTCTTATTTATGCTGTTTTTGCTTTCCTTTTGCATTCTTATCCATCTTTTACCATCCATCTTTGTAACTGTCAAGTTTGCTGATTTTACTTTTCTCCATTTTTCCCCCTATCTCAAAAAGAGAGTAAAAGAAGCAGTCTTTTCATGTTTATCTGTTTTTCTTTGTAATTATTTTGTATTCATTTAGGTCTTTTTTAGCCCCCACCATGCCCCCATGTATTTTTCCTTCCCTCAGTCTCCTAATACTTTTTCTTTCATGATGGACTTCTAGGCTAATTTTCCATTTCACTAGTTTTAGTAATATTTCTTTGCTTTTGTTATTTAGCTGATTCTTATTATACTTTTGCTAACTATTCCTCTTTTTCATCATTTGTTTTAGAGTTATCATTTTACCCACTCAAGTTTTAAAACGTTTCCTTCAATGATTCTTCACTTTTCATTGCCTTGTTGGCATTTCTTTTCACTGTTTTCACATGTCTATCGTCTGTCTCTGTCCCATGAGCATTGGGACTGAAAGCTGACAAACCCCTGGGCCTGGTAAGAGTCAGGGCACAGGCACCGATACAACTTGCATTTCTTCATCTGTATTTTTCAACTTAAATCTGCTCTGTATTTTGTTTTTATTTATTTACTTCATTTATTCATTTTACTTTTGGCTACACTGGGTCCTTGTTGCTGCACACCGGTTTTCTCTAGTTGCAAAGCACAGGCTTCTCATTGTAGTGCCTTCCCTTGTTGCTGAGCATGGGTGCTAGGCATGCAGGCTTCAGTAGTTATGGCACGTGGGTTCAGCCACCCCGAGGCATGTTAGATCCTCTTGGACAAGGGATCAAACCCATGTGCCCTGCATCACAAGAAGGATTCCCAACCATTGGACCACCAGGGAAGTCCTGCTCTGTATTTTATACTTCATATTCTCCTTAAGTCACAAATAGATATCCTCATGGAAATAAGCAAAGAGTGGTCGTGAAGACTCTGCCCATGAAGAAATCACAACAGTGGACTAGCTTGGGCAATGTTTCTCAAAAGGGATTTGGGGAGCTCCTGCCTCAGGACTGCTTGGGGAGGATGCCAACATGGGTATTCCTGCACCAGAACCTGTTTCAGAAACTCCTCAGATGATTTGCATGCAGATAGAACTTGAGCCGCAGACTCAAGGTCCCCAGTTTAAAGGCCTCTTCTTCCCTCCAGCTGGCATTCGGTCTTCCCATCTTCCTGCACCCAGAGGCCCCCAACCCACTTGGCCCCACTTCAGCAAGGGTATCTCTTTTCCAGGATATTCAGGTCCTGGCCAAGCAGAGGGATCCCTGGACCATGAAACTGCACTGTTTGCTGATAGGGTGTCCTTTGGTCTGGTGGCTTAGACAGTTAAGAATCTGTCTGCAATGCAGGAGACCCAGGTTTGATCCCTGGGTCAGGAAGATCCCATGGAGAAGGGAATGGCAATCCCCTCCACTATTCTTGGCTGGAGAATTCCATGGACAGAGGAGCCTGGTGGGCTATAGTCCATGGGGTCACAAACAGTCTGGCATGACTGAGCAACTTTCACTCACCACCCCCAGAAGGAGCTGACACCTGAACTTCCATCCATCTGAGTCCATGGCCCAGAATGATGGGCAGGCAGAAGTAGCAGAGAACCCCACAGAGCAGAGAATCTGAGGGCAATTACAGAGGTAGGGGGAGGGGCCAGCTACTTGCCAAAAGCTGTACCATGTTATCAAGTTCCAGTGAACAAGGAGGGCAAGTAAAAGTGTGGCCAGGATGACCCAGAACTTAGGCAGATACAGGGGCCCCCCAAACCCTGACCCAGGCTGAAGAGCTTCCAGAGCTGTCAACAGACTCTGCTCCAACTGCAGAGGCACCTGGGCCTGGGAAAAAGCAGCGTCTTGGAGCTTTCAACACAACCTGGGTCAGGATCCGTACGAGGGGGCCTCATGGGGAGCCAAATGGTATAAAATACATGCCTAGAATGTACTATTCAGTAAAAAGGGAGAGGAGGTGAGACAAACTGCCCAGAAAGAGATCTTTCTTCCTCAAATTCAAACCTTTCTCAGCAACCATGAAGTGAGGAATCTCCCTAATTCCCCTAATCTTGTCACTTCCCAGCCCCAACAACAGTAGACCTCTCTCAATGGTTATTAGCAGTCTTATATCCCTTATAAGATATGGCTACCATGGCCATAACAAACACCACAGAGAAACGTGCTCTCTCACAGTCCTGGAGGCTAAAAGTTCGAGATCAAGGTGTAGGCTACACTGGTTCCTCAAGAGGTCTCTTCTCTTGGCAGATAGATGGCTGTCTTCTCCCCGTATCCTCACATGGTCATCCTGCTCTGCATGTCTGGATCTTGATCTCCCTTTAAAAAAAAAAAAAAAGTCTTTATTGATTATGTTACAGTATTGTTTCTGTTTTGCACTTTGGTCCTTTGACCATGAGGCAAGGGATCTTAGCTCCCTGACCAGAGATAAACCTGCACCCCCTGCATTGAAAAGTGCCGTTTTAACCACCACACCACCACGGAGGTCCCCTGATCTCCTCTTCTTATAAGGACACCAGTCCTATGGGGTTAGGACTCCACTTCATCTTAATCACCCCTTCAATGACCCTGTCCCCAAACACAGTCACATTCTGAGGTCCTAGAGATTATGACTTCAACATACAAATTTGGAGGTAACATGATTTGGCCCATGCTGCTGCTGCTGTTAAGTCGCTTTGGTCGTGTCCAACTCTGTGCGACCCCATAGACGGCAGCCCACAAGGCTCCCCCATCCCTGGGATTCTCCAGGCAAGAACACTGGAGTGGGTTGCCATTTCCTTCTCCAATGCATGAAACTGAAAAGTGAAAGTGAAGTCATTGAGTCTTGTCCGACTCTTAGCGACCCCATGGACTATGCCCCACCAGGCTCCTCCGTCCATGGGAATTTCCAGGCAAGAGTGCTGGAGTGGGGTGCCATTGCCTTCTCCAGATTTGGCCCATAACAATTGCCAAATGCAAACTCATGGTGTTCATTCTGTGCCAGCTCAGGCTGATTGCAGGTCCGTGAGAGTCTGAAGCACTGCTCTGAGTGGGCACTACACTCAGTCCAGGACCTCTGTGAGGGGTCACTTGGACCCTGCCCACCTGTCCCGCAGGTGCTCTGCTTCCTTTTCCATCTCCCTTTCCTCTGCTGCTCCACACATGGCCTTCTCTGCAGAACTGGTCTTGCCTCTCCTTATCTCAAAAGTGTGCTTATCTTAAAAGTGTTTCTGCTTTCATGCTTTCTTCAGTCTTTTACTATAAAATTCCAGGCCAAGAATCTACAGGGAAAAAAATGATCGCTAACCAGAAACCCTGTAGAAACAGCATATAGTATTCAGTTGTCCTGGGAATGAGTGATCATTACATGAAAAGTAACTTTCAAGTAAAACTCAGGTTGAGTTTCTCACTCAGTTTAGTTCCGTCACTCAGTCATGTCCGACTCTTTGAGACCTTATGGACTGCAGCATGCCAGGCTTCCTTGTCCATCACCAACTCCTGGAGCTTGCTCAAACTCATGTCCATCAAGTCAGTGATGCCATCCAACCATCTCATCCTCTGTTGTCCCCTTCTCCTCCCGCCTTCAATCTTTCCCGGAATCAGGGTCTTTTCCAAGAGTCAGTTCTTCACATTAGGTGGCCAAAATATTGGGGTTTCAGCTTCAGCATCAGTCCTCCCAATGAATATTCTGGACTGATTGCCTTTAGGATGGACTGGTTGTATCTCCTTGCTGTCCAAGGGACTCTCAAGAATCTTCTCCAACACCACAGTTCAAAAGCATCAATTCTTCTGCACTCAGCTTTCTTTATAATCCAACTCTCATATCCATATGTGATTACTGGAAAAACCAAAGCTTTGACTAGATGGACCTTTGCTGGCAAAGCAATGTCTCTGCTTTTTAATATGCTGTCTAGGTTGGTCATAGCTTTTCTTTCAAGTACCAAGGGTCTTTTAATTTCATGGCTGCAGTCACCATCTGCAGTGATTTTGGAGCCAAAAAATAAATGAAAGTCTGACACTGTTCCAATTATTTGCCATGAAGTGATGGGACCAGGTGCCTGATCTTTGTTTTCTGAATGTTGAGTTTTAAGCAAACATTTTCACTCTCCTCTTTCACTTTCATCAAGAGGGTCTTTAGTTCTTCACTTTCTGCCATAGGGTGGTGTCATCTGCATATCTGAGGTTATTGATATTTCTCCTGGAAATCTTGATTACAGCTTGTGTTTCATCCAGCCCGGCATTTCGCATGATGTACTCTGCATATAAGTTATATAAGCAGGGTGACAATATACAGACTTGACGTACTCTTTTCCCAATTTGGAACCAGTCTGTTGTTCTACGTCTGGTTCTAACTTTTGCTTCCTGACCTCCATACAGATTTCTCAGGAGGCACGTAAGGTGGTCTGGTATTCCCATCTCTTTCAGAATTTTCCAGTTTGTTGTGATCCATACAGCCAAAAACTTTGGTATAATCAGTAAACCAGAAGTAGATGTTTTTCTGGAACTCTCTTGCTTTTTCAGTGATCCAACAGATGTTGGCAATTTGATCTCTGGTTCCTCTGCCTTTTCTAAATCCAGCTTGAACATCTGGAAGTTCATGGTTCATGTACTGTTGAAGCTTGGCTTGGAGAATTTTGAGCATTACTTTGCTAGTGTGTAAGATGAGTGCAATTGTGTGGTAGTTTGAACATACTTTGGCATTGCCTTTCTTTGGGATTGGATGCAAACGAATCTTTTCCAGTCCTGTGGCCACTGTTGAGTTTTCCAAATTTGCTGGCATATTGAGTGCAGCACTTTCACAGCATCATCTTTTAGGATTTGAAATAGCTCCACTGGAATTCGATTACCTCCACTAGCTTTGTTCATAGTGATGCTTCCTAAGGCTCACTTGACTTTGCATTCCAGGATGTCTGGCTCCAGGTGAGTGATCACACCATCATGATTATCTGGGTCACGAAGATCACTTTTTTATAGTTCTTCTGTGTATTCTTGCCACTTTTTCTTGATATCTTCTGCTTCTGTTAGGTAGCAATTTCCTTCCTTTATTGTGCCCATCTTTGCATGAAATGTTCCCTTGGTATCTATAATTTTCTTGAAGAGATCACTAGTCTTTCCCATTCTATTGTTTTCCTCTGTTTCTTTGCATTGATCAATGAGGAAGGCTTTCTTATCTCTCCTTGCTATTCTTTGGAACTTTGTGTTCAAATGGGTATATCTTTCCTTTTCTCCTTTGCTTTTCCCTTCTCTTCTTTTCTCAGCTATTTGTAAGGCCTCCTCAGACAACCACTTTGCCTTTTTGCATTTCTTTTTCTTGGGGATGGTCTTGATCCCTGTCTCCTGTACAATGTCACAAACCTCCATCCATAGTTCTTCAGGCACTCTGTCTATTAGCTCTAATCCCTTGAATCTATTTGTCACTTTCACTGTATAATCATAA
>NW_011495058.1:2708557-2710664 GCF_000754665.1 Bison bison bison | reverse complement strand
TTGGTTTAGGTCATACCTGAATGGTCTAGTGGTTTTCCCTACTTTCTTCAATTTCAGTCTGAATTTGGCAATAAGGAGTTCATGATCTAAGCTACAGTCAGCTCTCGGTCTTGTTTTTGCTGACTGCATAGAGCTTCTCCATCTTTGGCTGCAAAGAATATAATCAACCTGATTTCAGTATTGACCATCTAGTGATGTCCATGTGTAGAGTTTTCTCTTGTGTTGTTGGAAAAGGGTGTTTGCTATGACCAGTGCATTCTCTTGGCAAAACTCTATTAGCCTTTATCTGGCTTCATTCTGTACTCCAAGGCCAAATTTGCCTATTACTCCAGGTGTTTCTTGGCTTCCTATTTTTGCATTCCAGTCCCCTGTAATGAAAAGGACATCTTTTTTTGGGTGTTAGTTCTAAAAGGTCTTGTAGGTCTTCACAGAACCGTTCTACTTCAGTTTCTTCAGCATTACTGGTTGGGGCATAGACTTGGATTACCATGATGTTGAATGGTTTGTCTTGGAAATGAACAGAGATCATCCTGTCATTTCTGAGACTGCATCCAAGTACTACCTTTCAAACTCTTTTGTTGACTATGATGGCTACTCCATTTCTTCTAAGGGATTCCCACAGTAGTAGATATAATGGTCATCTGAGTTAAATTCACTCATTCCTGCGCATTTTAGTTCACCGATTCCTACAATGTCAATGTTCATTCTTGTCATCTCCTCTTTGACCACTTCCAATTTGCCTTGATTCATGGACATAACAATCCAGGTTCCTATGCAATATTGTTCTTTGCAGCTTCAGACTTTACTTCCATCACCAGTCACATCCACAGCTGGATGTTGTTTTTGCTTTGGCTCTATTTCTTCAATCTTTCTGGAGTTATTTCTCCACTGATCTCCAGTAGCATATTGGATACCTACTGACCTGGGGAATTCATCTTTCAGTGTCCTATCTTTTTGCCTTTTCATACTGTTCATGCGGTTCTCAAGGCAAGAATACTGAAGTGCTTTGTCATTTCCCTCTCCAGTGGACCACATCTTATCAGAACTCTCCACTATGACCTGTCCGTCTTGGGTGACCCTACAAGGCATGACTCATAGTTTCACTGAGTTAGACAAGGCTGTGGTCCATGTGATCAGTTTGATTAGTTTTCTGTAATTGTGGTTTTCATTCTGTCTGCCTTCTGATGGAGAACGATAAAGACTTTTGGAAGCTTCCTGATGGGAGAGAGTGAGGGGGAAACTGGGTCGTTTTCTGATGGGTGGGGCCATGCTCAGTAAATGTTTAATCCAATTCTCTGTTCATGGACTGTGTTCCTTCCCTGTTATTTGATCTGAGGCCAAACTATGATGGAGGTAATGAAGATAATGGTGACCTCCTTCAAAAGGTCCTGTGCATGCACTGCTGCACTCAGTGCCCCCTACCCTGAAGCAGGCCACCACCGACCCATGCCTCTGCCAGAGACTCCTGGACACTCACAGACAAGTCTGGGTCAGTCTCTTGTGGAGTCACTGCTCCTCTCTCCTGGATCCTGGTACAAACAAGGTTTTGTTTGTGCCGTCCAAGAGTCTGTTTTCCCAGTCCTGTGTAAGTTCTAGTGGCTCTTTGGTGGGGTTAATGGCGACCTCCTCCAAGAGGGCTTATGCCATACCTAGGTCTGCTGCACCCAGAGCCCCTGCCCTTGCGGCAGGCCACTGCTGACCCATCTCTCCACAGGAGACATTCAAACACTCAAAGACAGGTCTGGCTCAGTCTCTGTGGAGTCTACTGGGGCACACAAGGTTTTGTTTGAGCCCTCCAAGTGTCTCTGGTGAGTATGGGGTTTGATTCTAAATGCAATTTTGCCCCTCCTATTGTCTTGCTGGGGCTTCTCCTTTGCCCTTGGACATAGGGTCTTTTTCTGGTAGGATCCAACATTCTCCTGTCGATGGTTGTTCAGAAGTGAGTTGTAAATTTAGAGTTCTCTCAGGAGAAGATGAGCGCAAATCCTTCTACGCCACCATCTTGAGTTTCTCACTAGTTGAACATAAATGAAAATAAGACAAAAAGGACAGGGTCACATTTCCCAAATGAACAGAATAAGTTTGCATCAGGAAACATTTGAACACA
>NW_011495058.1:2695260-2708457 GCF_000754665.1 Bison bison bison | reverse complement strand
ACACATGCAACTGAAACTGACAGCAGTTTGAAGGCCAGCACCAGGTTAACATAGGCAGTAACTGAGAATGTCACATCTAGCCTGTGGTCCCAAGACAGTTTTGCTTAGTTGTGGAAATTAATTCTCTCCAGCCTTTTCTAAAGACATCAAAAATAATGTTGCTATTTCAGAAATTCTGTATTAGTGCTTATCTTCAGAAGTTTCTTATTTCTGGACAGGTGGGCAATGTCTTCCATTTTTGTCTTCCCTCTCCTCTCCCACTTCCCACCCCATGGTTCCCCAGAAATCTGTGATTTCACTGGTTTTCAGTACTTGTCCTGAGGCTTCCCAGGTGGTGCTAGTGGTAAAGAACCCAAAGAACATTTCCTGCCAATGAAGGAGATGTAAGAGACGCAGGTTCGATCCCTGGATCAGGAAGATCTCCTGGAAGAGGGCATGGCAACCCACTCCAGTTTTCTTACCTGGAGAATCCCACAGACAGAGAAGCCTAGCAGGCTACACTCCATAGGGTGGCAAAGAGTCAGACATGACTGAAGCGACATAGCTTGCAGTACTTTTCCTAACCCCTGTGTTAGTCATGATTCAAACACCTCAGATCAAACATTTTATTCTTACAGTACACATGTAACATTGAGGTACATGTGGCAAAGAAAAGTAACTACTTGCTCAGATCAAATATTTTGTAAACATGGTGGGGAGGGAAGTTGCAAGGCAGTCGTGATCAGGAACTGGAGTGGTAGATATGACATGGTCCAGATAACATGGCCTTCCAGATCTGGTAACAGCTGCCCAGGAGGAGTGTCCTTCCCTCCCTCTCTGCTGTGTTACTAGTGGAATACCACTCAACCTTCCAAAAGAAGCTAATTCTGCCATATACAACCACGGACACACATATGAACCTGGAGGACATGACACTAAGAGAAATAAACCAGCTACAGAAAGACAAATACTGCATGATTCACTGCTCTGAGGAAGCTAAAATAGTCAAAGTCATAGGTTGGAAGAGGAGGGTAGTTACTGCCAGGAACAAGGGGGAGATGGGGAGCTATTAGTCATTAGGGATAAAGTTTCAGTCAAGTAAGATGACTACATATTGGCTGCAGAGCATCATGCCTATAGTCTACTGGACCATACTACTCACACAAATGTTTGTTAAAGGGGAAAATCTCAGGTTGAGTTCTTACCACAATAAATTAAAGTTTGAGAGAGAGAGAGGAAAATGGCCATGTGTTTCCAGGCTATGGGCTTGCTTCTCCCAGGGGCTTTCTCTCTAACTAGGTCAGTCTCCCTGCTTCTTCCCACTCCTATTCCCTGTTCCACCAGGGTTGCCAATATCCCAGCCTGCTTAACTACCATGCCTGACCCAGTTACAGCATGTAGCCATCAAGGCCAGCCTTGGCTCTAGGGGCTTACACTGCATGAGCCACCATTCTTGGTCCGCAGCCCCTCAGCTCCTTACATGACAGTGCAGAGTCCCAGTGTGGCACTCTGGGCCACTCATCTCCACCCCTGCCCCTCAACCCTGACATCCATGAGGCAACTTGACCACAGGCAGCTGTAACACATCATGGTTATTTGCAGCAAAACGGAAGCCTGCCCCAAACCACTGATTTCTAGGAACCTCCGTTTAGATTCCAAGAATAATATTTATGGCAGACATTGTGACGATGCCATGATTGCTGGAAGCTGCAAGGCTTTGCAGCTCACAAGGCAGTGATGTGATTTCTTCCTGCTGTCCCTAATTAGGTTCAGCCCCTTCTAACATTTAGTAAATGATTTTTACGGTGAGTGTCAGAGCTAACTGTACTCTGGAAAAGCATTTCTTCTCTAAGTCTGGCTCTCCCTCCAGCATAAGCCAGGAGCTCAGCTGAGATCTCCCAGCCTTCACCTTCTATGAACCACTTTAGGAAAGACAGATGGTCCAGGAATGAGAAAGTAAATCTGCTTCTGTTCATGATGGGTCATTTCTGTAGGACTGGAGCAAAGGAGAACATATCCATGGACTTACTATCTTAGAATCACAGAACAGGCTCCATTATTTGAGCCTTCTTTGTGAAGTCTTGTCATCAAGAACAAGCATATTAACACATTATTCAATGAATACGTCTTATGTACCTCCTATGCTCCAGGTTTCATGCTGGCTCTTCAGACTTAAAGACCCTTCCCTTGCTCTAGCAGATTTTAATAGAATAAAATAATGAGCAGAGTAGACTTTAATGTATATAAGAATTTAGTATATGTTAAAGGATCCATTAGAAAAAAAAATGGGATATGGGCTATTTTACGTTAGGAAAATGACTTGCAGTTTGTAACCAAAAAGATAATAAGTTCTTATCCCATATACCTATCAAAATAAATTCCTAACAGAGTTAAGAATTAAATCAAAATATAAAAGATTTCTGTTGGGCAAAGGACTTGCTAATATAAAACATTAAAATAAAGTGGAAATGAAATGATAGATTAGACATTGAGTTTTAAGCATCTTTATATGCTATACATGAAATACAAAAATCTTTTTTGAAAAATATGTATTCTATTGATAGATCATATAGAAAAATCTCAAATAAAGTTTATCACAGGCTTATATCCCAAAAAATAGCCATCAGGGATTGGATATGAAGCAACAGTCAGCAGGAGAGAAAACATAGAAAGTAATAAAAATATGGATAAACTATCCTGCAATTATTTTCTCTGCATGTGACACCACCCTATCTTTCTCCATTGAGCTTCTACTCACCTTCAAGGTCTCTATGATCACTATCTTCCCTGTGAGGATTTCTCTGCCTCCCTCTGGGCCCCATCTTATGAGTAGAATGGTTAAAATTTGATGGGGCAACTCTTCAGTCCTCAGCATGGGGCTTTTGTTTGGGTCCATTTATCACCATTTTCCACTTAATGAGAAAAATAGGAAAAAAAAAGATTGAAATAAAAATAGTTGTCTTATCAAAAAAATTAAGCTAAAATTGTCAGTATCTGAATATGATACAACCATTTACATAGAATTACTCAATAAATTATTGAAAAAAGTAAGCAAGTTTAACAAGGTTTCTGGATACAAGATTAATACACAAAATGTAGCAACATTTCTCCACATTCTAATTTTTAATGCATAAAATATAATGGAAAATACACCACAGACTCAGAACACCAATTAAAATGTATTAAAGTGGATTATTTTAATTCAATCAAGTGCTTTCTCATCAAGTTTTATCAATGTAATGATAGAACTCAAACTTTGAAGACACTCTGCTGCCAGCCTGAAAACTACTGCAAAACTGTGTCAGCTGTGAACAGAAGTGTCTGCTCCAGGTGGAGACAGATTCCAGGTTGCTGTCTTGAACTACTCCCATGGGATCCCTTCTAGGCTTTCCCAGACCTCACAGGAAGCTGCATGTCTGCTTCTTGGGCAGCAGTGAAACACTGGGTGTGTTTGCAACTGGCAGTTGCAAAGCTTAGCCTGATGTAGTGGAGCAGCTAGTGCTAGGGGCCCTCATGTTGCCCATGACCTACAGAGACCATGAATGAGCACACCACATAAACCAGCCTCTTACCCTCCTTCTGAGCAGCCAAAGATGGGGCTGCCTGGGGCCAGAGGCTAGGAGTCCTGGGATTCCAGCCACACCAATCTCTGCTCTGCTCTGCCATTCTGAGGACAGATGGACACCCCACCCCAACCCATGTGCTGTGATACCCATAAGGACACTGCTGAACCTCAACTTTACCCTTCTCACCAGTTCCCACATTGGCTCTGAACACCCTTCTAGGCACTATGCAGATAGAACAAGTTTTTTTAAAATCTGATCAGGTGACTGTTCTAAACACTTGAGCAGTTTCAAATCTCTCTTGAGTAAACACAAACATCCATGAAGTAGATGGCACTGCGTGAATGAAGCCAACCTTACAGCATCCTCTGGGGCTGACCCCCAGTCACTGTCTGCATTCAGGCTGCACTGCTCTTGTCCAGGCCCTTGAACACACTTCTCTCCTTCCCATCACTGAACTTGCCCAAGAGGGTCTTTCCATGGGCATCACCCCATACCACCACCTTGGGCAAGGAAACCTCCTCTTCTTTCTGGGCTCAGCCCAGTCTCAATTCCCCAGGGCCACTTCCCTGATCTCTCCACAGAGACATCCTTTGTAGTTACTTGTTGCAGTTATAACTTGAAACTCATATTGTGACTCCAAGAGTGACATTCATTCTCCTTGCTAGAATATGGTCCCATGCCTTAGCCAGCCAGGATTGTCATAAGAAACTACAAAAGACCGGGTGGCTTAAATTATAAACATTTGTTTCACCCAGTGCTGGAGGCTGGAAGATGAGGGTGCCAGCAGGGCTAGTGTCTGGTGACTGCTCTTTTCATGGCTTGCAGACAATCTCCTTCTAGCTATGTCCTCACAAGACACATACACACACAGACAGAAAGCACACTTTGGTGTCTCTTCTTATGAGGACACTAATTATACCAGATCAGGGCACCATCCTCATTACTTTATTTAATCTTAAATACTTCCTTAAAGGCCCACCTCCAAATCCAGCCATAGTGGATTTGGACCTCATAATCCACTATGAGGTCCTCATAATCCTATTGAGAGAGTCATTTCCTAGGCAGGTTGATAAGAAGTCTAGGGGTCCCCAGGGAGAGAGGCATCTGGAATTCTCATGGAGGAAGAAAGGACAAAAAATTTTTTTTTCACTCTACATTCCTTAGGATTATACAACAATAATGTATCCTGCTCGAGGACAGTCTCTGGAAAAAAACCTTCTGGCTAATCCTATTATCTTAAAATGTAAATTATGGGAGTAGGTCTAGTGAGGGACAACCTCCAGACATTCTTTTGATTCACTGTAATAACTAATTAGAGAGTATATAACTCCATTGCTAACACTAGCAAGGGGGTACTCTTTCTGCCCCCTTCTGATGCCTATGTCAGAAGCTTTCTCTATCTCCTTTATACTTTAATAAAACTTTATTACACAAAAGATCTTAGCGATCAGCCTCGTCTCTGGCCCTGGATTGAATTCTTCTCCTCCAGAGGCCAAGAATCCCGGCATCTTTTCATGATTCAGCAACAACTTTCCACTATGAGTTCCTCATAGATTAGGACCTCAGTGTTACAAATATGAAAGCTGAGGGGACACTAACATTCATTTCAGAGAGTCCATGGGAACAGAAATGATGTCTTGTCTTCTTTTGCTCATCATTTTGTCCTCAGCACCTAGCAGAGAATCTGGCATTAAGTAATCAGTAAACATGTTGAATAAATACACAAATTAAGCAATAATTTTTCTCGATGACCCATAGATTATGTAATTTCTGTATTTGGCTCATCTGTTAAACCTGACATGGGGAAAGACCTAAGAAATAGCTTAGATATTTATAGTTTCTGAAGGCAACCACCTAAATTTAAAGCAAATGTCACAAGGGCAGACTTGCAGCTTCCTATAATGTCTCCATGTTTTGTTATGGGCTGTGAGTTATCATGAGGTTGATGAGAAAATAATTGAATTAGAAAGATGGTATAGAGCCTTGCAATGAGGGAAAGGAATTTTCTCTTACAAAAGCTTTAGTCAAATAAATATATTCTTTTAAATTATGATTAAGTTTCACATATGCTGCTCCATTGGTGTTTTCATTATAATATGAAAAACTTTCCCAATATTACATTGGGAATATTGAAGCAGAAAAATCTCCCACAGTTACTGCTCACACAGCTACTTATTACAACAGGTAGCATGGGGTGAGGGCAGAGGGCAGAGGATTGTTCTGATGGCTCTAACTTTAATGTATAAAATATCTAAGAATTTGAACTGAACTGAGAGACAAAAAAAGGGTCTGGTCTTGACTCATCCACAAACAAGCTTTGCAACTTTGAACAAAACACTTTGCCTTTCAATCCAGCTTCAATGTTTTATAAATTTATGATTTTGTTTCTCTATAACATTCATAATGGTAAGCCAAAGCACACATTTGCTTTCCTGAGAAAGCTCCAAATAGCAAAACAATGACATTCTGAGAGGAGGCCATTGAGAGAATGAGAGATTACTTAAAGTCACACTCTACGATGAGTGATGATCAAACTGCTAAATACTGAAACTCTGTCTTCTCACTCTGCCCAATCTGCTCAATAAAGTCAGTCAGTTGTAGCAGAAGGGACCCTAAGCGGCAAGAAAAGATCAGCATGATCATTTGACCTTTGTTCTCTGTTCATCCACTCATCCAAGAATCCAAAGAACAAAGTAAGAGGTGTCAAGGGAATTAGGGGAGTTTATTTTTCTGTAAACCAAGGAATTATTGTGATGTGAGGTGTTGAAATTTTAAGGGAGGCTATATTTTTAGTATTTTCTTCCAGAATAACAAGTGCCAACTCTTGAGAAAGAGAGAAATCTGTACAAATTCCGAGCCTATTCTGATATACTCAAAATTGAGATTACCATGGGCAGATTATCTAGGTAGAACATGTGTTCTGGGGCAGTCAGATGTTCATAGGACTGCTGTCCTAATGTGGTGAACAAAAATTCCCCTGGAAGGCTCTCTATCATCCCTTCAGATATATCTATATCCAAGAGTCAATGGCCTGAAAACAAGAACTGAATGTACTGATTACAACAGAAGTGAATCTGCTCACTTAGGAATAAACAAGACTACTAGGTGCCTTGAAGAAACAAAAGCAAATACATTGTTTAGTCCACACCAGGTGCCAAGCAAATGGTACTAGGTGCTTCATACATGTTATCTAATTTAACACTCATAAGAATCCAGGGAGCTAAGAATATAACTTTTATTTGATACGAGAAGAAGGGAAGACTCAGAACATCCCATTGGCTCAGATGGCACATCTATTATTAGCCCCACTGTGAATGTGTGACTTTGGCTGCTGGACGACCTGAGAGAGCATAGATGAGATCAACCTGAAACTGACTGGTGTCATTTCAGGAAGTCTCCAAAGATCTCTGGTACCATAGCCCTTTATGTCAGCACCGAGGAGAATTCAGCAAGAGCAAAGTGGTAGATAAGAAGTGATTTATTAGAACAGGACGCTGATGAGGCTTACAAGCAGGTGGGTGAGAAATGCTGCTCCCCAAGAACTTAGTGGGCTTTTGTTTTATAAGCAAAGTAAAAGCAGGGTGCAGGAGGACTTTCTTTGTCTTTCTTGAGTAGACGTCATTTCTCCATCATCAGTTCCTCCCCCAGATAGGGTAGGGAAGTTTACTTGTCCCTCCCTATATGGTTAGGCCAGGACTGTCAAAGTATTTTGGAAAAATATTTTCAGGTCTCAGTACAATGAGGGTTTTTCGTTTTGAAAAGTCATCTTCCCATCAATGATTGTTTATTGTGTGCACAGAGCCTGTTTTGAGGGTCATTAACTTACTGAGTCACTGGGCAGGATGTGGGTCTTATGCCGCCATTGTTTTACTGTTTGGGGGCATGTCCCATGCTTCTGTTGCATGTTCTGTTGCTAAGCAAGCCTGCTTGGTTGTGTGGTTAAATAAACCTGCTTTCTCGAGTAATCATTAACCTACCAGAGTTTCCCATATTTCCCTACTTATAATCCCCTAGTGGGATTAACTATTTAATCACCTATTTTGCCCCTTCATCTTGTCCCTTTCAAACCCAATTGCATTACTTGGGAGAAGAAAAGCTAGCTGCCATCACTTATTTATTAACTCATTGAGCACAAAGTTAGTGAAGCATTGATAGCATCAGCAGTTCCCAAAGGGTGGTTTCCATGTGAATTGCCTGGGCAAGTAACTACAGCAACCACCCCAGGGCAGCCAGCCTGGGTAGGGCCTAATGATTTTCATTCAGTGAACTTCTGTGGGGGTGTATGTATGTGTGTGTGTGTGTGTGTGTGTGTGTTAGTCACTCAGTCATGTCCAACTCTTTGTGACCCCATGGACTGTAGCGTGCCAGGCTCCCCCATCCATGGGATTCCCCAGGCAAGAATACTGGAGTGGGGTGCCATTTCCTTTTCCAAATGAACTTCTAGATGATGCCAATGTTTAGGGTCCATGGGTCACATTTTGAGTAGTAAGTGCTAGTTGGCCAGTCTTTGGAAGGCCAGAGAAGAACATAAAAATCAATAAGACATAGTTCTTAACCTTGAGGTACTCACAAGTCTAACAGAGAAAGACACACATGACAAATAGGCTGAAATTTGTCAGACTCTGAAATGCCAGACTCTTCAGGAAACCCCTAGCCTTCTGGAGTGAGAAGTAGAGAAAACTTCATCAAGGAGGCTTTGGGGCTGAGCTTGAGACAAGAGGAGCAGTCTTCTCAGAGAGAAGCTGGGGTGAAGTTCATTCTGGCAAAGCAGCCGGATTAGGGACAGCAAGTTTATAAGTTAAGGGACAGCAAGTTTCACAGAAACCCATTTCAAATGCAGTGTTAAAAACAGCATAAATCACAAGAAGGTCTGAATCCATGATCCAGATTAACAATGAGAAAAATATCAGACAAATTCAAAATTCAGGGACAGTCTACAAAACATCTAACCAGGGTTCCTCAAACTATCAGGATCTTGGAAAAGAAGAAGAGACTGAGATGCTGTCACAGACCAGGGCAGACCAGGGAAGGAGCATGACCGAAGGCAATGTGGTATCTTGGACTAGATTCTGGAGCAATAAAAAAGGATATTAGTAGTAAAACTAGTGAGTGCCAAGTAATCAACTTTTCCATTGGTCTAAAATTATTTGAAAACTAAATGTTTAGTTTAAAAAATGTAACACTGCATGAACCATATTAATATCAGGAAAAGCAGACTCAGAACAAAGAAAAGGACCAGAAATGAATATGGATCCAATTCAATGATAATAATGAATTCACCAAGAAGATATAATAATCCTAAATACAGAGATGTACCTAAAAACATACTCCAGGTACATAAGAGTGAAAATTGATATAAGTGAAAAGAGAAATAAACAAATTCACAATTATACTTGGAAATTTCCACACTCTAGCCTTAGTTCTCACTACAAAAAGGAAACAGAAATTCACCAAGGATATAAAAGATTTAAAAATACTGTGACAACCTGGGTGGGGTGAGGTGGGAGGTGGGAAGGAGGTTCAAGAAGGAGGGGACATATGTTATACCTGTGGCTGATTCACATTGATGTATGGCAGAAACCAACACAATATTGTAAAGCAATTATCTTCCAACTAGGAATAAATCATTAAAAAAAAATAATTTTAAAAAACACTATAAAATAAAACTTGACTTAATTGAAATATATAAAACAAATCATTCCACAAAGCAGAAGACGCCTTTTAAAGCACAAGACACATGCACCAAGATGAGGTATATGCAGTCTCATAAAATTAACACTAACAAATGTAAAAGATTTGAATCATACATATTATGTTTTCTAACAAAGACAGAATTAACCTAATGTCGACTTTAAAAATATTTACAACCTAAAAGTTGAGAGTTGTTTTTTATTCAGCGGGAATTTCAGGACTTCAAGCCCGGGAGGCAGCATTTCAAGGAACCCTGAGAGAAAAGCTCTGAGGAGGTGAGGGGAGGAGCCAGCGTACATAGTAGTTTTGCAATAATAAGGGGCAGATAGTCTGAACATCAAAAGATGTTTGTTAATTAAAGAAAACCAGATATCCCAAGTAAAGGAATTTAGTGGGTGTTTATTTATGGGAAGAGGCAAGAGTCTGGGCTCACTGAAAGCATTCCTTTCATATGCATCTCACCTATCTGAGACCAGTATCTTATTTTCAGGTCCTGAGCTTCCTTTCCTCAGGGCTTACTGTAGGGAGTGGCTGTAGTCTGATGGCTGTTAGATGGCAGGTGTCCTTCTTCCCGCATTCCTGTAGGACTCACCAGCTCAAATTGGTGGTGGTAGTCACTAAGTTGTGACCGACTCTTATGACCCCCATGGACTGTAGCCTGCCAGGCTCCTCTGTCCATGGGGTTCTCCAGGCAAGAACACTGGAGTAGGTTGCCATTTCCTTCTCCAAGGATCTTCCTAACCCAGGAATTGAACCCAGGTCTCCTACATTGTAGGCAGATTCTTTAAGCTACCAGGGAAGCCCCGCAATCACTGACAACTGTAACATCCTGCCGGGAGCCACCACGGGAGATCCCACCCATGACAAAGGTCTTGCGGAGAGAGCCATCACAGGCAAAGGCAGATCATGGCTCAAGGGACCCCTGAATCTGCTCGAGCATCTACCCCAAAAAATTCGTCTGTCTTACTATATTATGCCTTTCACCAACTCTTCTGGCATTAACAAGGGGCTATCCCCGACCACCTTTCTTTGGAAAAAATCAACTTAGGGCTTTAGTTAATAAGTCTCCTGGGCATGAAAGGAATATTTCTATTTTAACCCCTCTGTTGGCATTCTAGCTTGCCTGACAGGTTTATCCATATGCTTGCAATTAACACACATGATTGTTCACATCTCCCTAACCTTGAACGGGACGGGAAGCCAAAATATTCTAAAAGTCCTAATGAGCATAGAGTCCTTTAAGGGATGACAAATTATTAGAATAGATAGTACTGGTAAAGGGTTTCATCATTGGGCAAATGCTTGCTGCCAAGTGCCCATATCCCTTATCCATTGTGCACCTGGGAGTGCATTGGTTAACATAGTTGGAATGTAAGAAAAACAAGTAGCAGCCTTGGAATTCACCACATCAGACCTTTGAGCTAATTGGTTCTTTCTTTGTTGTGACCCACTGCACCTTTGCTCCCTGAGAATGTAACTCTGTTTAGTACTTTCTGAGGCTGGGAGAAATAAAGAAGAAACACTTTAAGGGAAAATAAGTTTTCTGGTTGAGCAGCCTTTATCAAAAAAGGGTCATAAAATGTCCACAGGCCTCCAAGTCCAGAAGATAATGTACACAACATTGTTTATGGGAAAGGTATGCAGAAAAAATCCTGGTTTTGATAAAGACAAAACAGATGTAATGTTTGGGCTGACTCTGTATGACTGCATCTTTCATTTCCCTCTATGTACAAGTCAAGGTATAAAAGTTCCTTTTGAAAATAAAGTTATGGGCCTTGCTCACCAAAGCTTGTCTCCCCGTATCGTTCTTTTTTTCCTTTTCCCTCCTTTTCTCTCTCTGTTCTTCTTTCAGGATGACTCCTTGGAACACAGGAGCTTTATTGGCTATCTGTGTAAACCAAGGAAGATCAAGCCCTGCTCTCTGCTTTGCTATCTTTATCACCTAGGCCGTCATCCTGAGGGTACCCCTGGATCCTGCTGGGGCTGGACCCATCCTTCTTTACTGATAGTGATTTCTCACTAGAAATCAAAAACAAAAAGAAATCTGGAAAAATTTCCCAAATACATAGCAACTAAATTACACACTGCTAAATAGTACATGACCAACCTAGACAGCATATTAAAAAGCAGATACATTACTTTGCCAACAAAGGTCAGTCTAGTCAAAGCTATGGTTTTTCCAGTAGTCATGTATGGATGTGACAGTTGGCCCATAAAGAAAGTTGAGCGCTGAAGAATTGATTCTTTGGAACTGTAATGTTGGAGAAAACTCTTGAGAGTTCCTTGGACTGCAAGGAGATCAAACAAATCAATCCTAAAAGAAATCAGTCCTAAATATTCATTGGAAGGACTGATGCTGAAGCTCCAATACTTTGGCCACCTGATGTGAAGAACTGACTCATTGGAAAAGACCCTGATGATGGGAAAGACTGAAGGTAGGAGGAGAAGGGGATGACAGAGGATGAGATTGTTGGATGGCATCACTGACTCGATAGACATGAGTTTGAGCAAGCTCCAGGAACTGGTGATGGACAGGAAAGCCTGACATACTGCAGTCCAAGGGGTCGCAAAGGTTGGACACGACTGAGCAACTGAACTGAACTGAACTGAGCCAAGGGGAGAACACAGAAGACTACTGCCTCAAGAACTGTGTGCTGCCCTGCAAGGGGAACTGAGAGACTTTATAGATAGGGCTCTCAGTGGGGAAGAGGAGATGATAAGGAGCAAAGTAATAAGAATCTTGAATATTATTCTTCTTGCATTGTTTCCAAACAGTCATAGCTGGCATCAGGTAGCCCAGTAATTGGGTCCATTCATCTCTGGTTTATTACACTGCGGCCTTATTTCTGAGATGCAAAAAGCTACAAGGAGTGGTCTGAAGAGATTGGTGAAGGACAGGACGTAATTAACAGAGTTAAAGGGTAATCTCTGGTGGCTCAGACAGTAAAGAATCTACTTGCAACGCAGAAGACCTGGGTTTGACCCCAGAGTTGGGACGATCCCATGGAGAAGAGCATGGCAACCCACTCCATATTCTTGCCTGGGAAATCCCATGGACAAAGGAGCTTGGCAGGCTATAGTCCATGGGGTTGCAAAGAGTCAGACACAACTGGATGACTAACACTTTCACTTTCACACTTTAAAGGATAGGTGTGGATGTAACTTACACAGTGTCAGGTTAGTTTTGAGGACTATAAACTTAAGTTACAGACTACAGATTAGGAAGAGTTGAAGTAAAAACAAGGAGTGATCAGGCCTGTTCACTGTTCTCTTTATTTTCTTTGTTCTCAGGAAAGGGAAAGAAAAGAAAGAAAAGCTCATTCCTGAAAGAAAAACTCATTCCTCTTTTTCCAGTTTCACTGCAACAGTCCAGGGTCCAATTAATCTGTGCTCAGAGCATGATGTCGAAACAGAGGCCCGATGGGACAGTCTTAAACTGGACACTGTCCATGCTGACTGCTCTGATCATTCCTCTGAGGTCCTAAGCCCAAAGCTTTTAAATATACAAGAGAAAAATGTTTTAAATTTAGGAATGAAAGCATTGTCTACCCACACATAAACGGGCACACACAGGTATACGTGTGTGGGGGGTGTGTGTGGACATGTGTGTGTGTATAGTAGGATTTAAAGAATTTGCTAGGTCTCAGGTGATTCTGGGATTACCTTGGTCAAAGTCTTAGGTAAGAACCCAAAATTGCTGTGTAGAGTGGCCTCAGAGAAAAAAGATGTTGCAAGAAAGCAAAGCCATGGGCCCAGTGAAGGGAGAGTGCAGTACGGAGCCAGCCGGCCCTCCTGCCTGAGTTGCTGTGGAGTGTGTTGCAGACAGGTTTATGTATTCTTCACTGTTTTCACTTTTTTGTGTGTTTTTTTTTGTTTTTTTTTTTTTGCTTTGGCTCTAAGGCCATCAGATTTTATTACAAGGGTTGCATGCCCCTCCAAAAAAACATTTTTTCCTGGGTAG
>NW_011495058.1:2685845-2695160 GCF_000754665.1 Bison bison bison | reverse complement strand
TTTTCATTTTTGTGTGTGTGTGTGTTTTTTTTTTTTTTTTTTTTTGCTTTGGCTCTAAGGCCATCAGATTTTATTACAAGGGTTGCATGCCCCTCCAAAAAAACATTTTTTCCTGGGTAGCAGTGAAGCTGATCCTTCCTAAATCTGAATTATGTACACAGTAGATGAGATTTCAGTTTTTCTTTCTTATTTATAATCCCGCAGGCATCAGTTAACTGTATTTCTCCAAATCCCCAGAGAAGGAAATGGCAACCCACTCTAGTACTCTTGCTTGGGAAATCCCACGGACAGAGGATCCTGGTGGGCTACAGTCCATGGAGTCAGAGAGTCAAACATGACTTAGAGACTAAAACACCACCACCATCCCTGTAGGGTCTCACTCCTTGAGCACTGAAGTGCAAATGACTCAATGTCCTGTTCCCGTCTTCATTGGGAAACTCCGTCTGCCCCTTCCCCACCACCCACCTTCAGACCTGGGGTCACACCCTGCCCCTGATATCCTCTGCTCTGCTCCTGTCAACTCACACCCTTTAGTTCTACAATAGCCACCAGCATGAGACTGTGACCTGGAACATGAGTTTCCTGAACGGAGTGGCCTCGTGGAAGAGAACTACCCTAGAGCATCATAGACAACGCCAGCTGAACTTCAGCAAGGTGCTGCCAGGAGCTACTCCCAGGACACTTTTCCTGTAGGACCTCCCTCCCAGCCAGCGCCAGCTTTCTCTGTCCCAGAACCTGGCCATTTCACAAGAATAACTCACACCCCAGCCTCTCCAGGGCTCAAGCTGTGCAGCCTTCCAAAGCCTCCTGTTATTGCCTCCAACTTCCCAGCACTCTTTTCTACATAAAAGTGAAAGTTGCTCAGTCGTGTCCGACTCTTTGTGACCCCATGAACTATATAGTCTGTTGAATTCTCTAGGCCAGACCCATACAGTCCATGGAATTCTCCAGGCCAGAATACTGGAGGACAGTAGCCTTTTCCTTCTCCAGGGGATCTTCCCAACCCAGGGATCAAACCCAGGTCTCCTGCATTGCAGGCAGATTCTTTACCATCTGAGCCACAAGGGAAGCCCATTAAGGTGGGATACAATTGACATTCACCTTTGCCAAGCCATTTACATTTTACAGAGAATAAAGAATCCACCTGCAATGAAGGAGACACAGTTCATCTCTGAGTGGGGAAGGGCCCCTGGAGAAGGGAATGGCAACCCACTCCAGTATTCCAGATAATTCCATGGACAGAGGAGCCAGGTGGGCTACACCCCATGGGGTTGCAAAGAGTTGAACACAACTGAATGACTAACACTTAAACACTTTTATTTTACTTCCATCAGAAAATGTGTATCCCCTTTGATAAAAACATGTTCTGGTGTTTTGATGATGCTGTAAAGAGTTGAATTGCCATTCCTCACCTCTCCGAGAAAAGCTAATATTCTAAAACAGTACGTACCTAGAGAAACGCATTAAGAGGAACAACTGCAGGAAATATGCATCACACCTGTAATCTCATTTAGACATTCCCCATCACAACAGATAGCCCCAGGGGCAGAGCAGTGGGTCCCTACCTTGGACTGAACTCCAGATAGTCCCTGCCTTGGACTGAACTCCACTTCTGAGCAAGCCTACAGGGAGGAGCAGCACCAGGCCAAAAGCATCCCCTTTCTCAAGTCAGTTCAGTTCAGTTCAGTCCCTCAGTCATGTCTGACTCTGCAACCCCATGGACTGCAGCATGCCAGGCCTCCCTGTCCATCACCAACTCCTGGAGTTTACTCAAACTCATGTCCATTGAGTCAGTGATACCATCCAACCATCTCATCCTCTGTCATCCCCTTCTCCTCCTGCCTTCAATCTTTCCCAACATCAGGGTCTTTTCAAATGAGTCAGCTCTTCGCATCAGGTAGCCAAAGTATTGGAGTTTCAGTTTCAACATCAGTCCTTCCAATGAATATTCAGGACTAATTTCCTTTAGGATGGACTGGTTGGATCTCCTTGCAGTCCAAGGGATTCTCAAGAGTCTTCTCCAACACCACAGTTCAAAAGCACCAATTCTTCGGTGCTCAGCTTTCTTCATAGAAAGGTGAAGCTTTCTTTCTTTACCTCCACCATAGTTTGCTGCTGCTGCTAAGTTGCTTCAGTCATGTCCGACTCTGTGGGACCCCATAGATGGCAGCCCAACAGGCTCCCCTGTCCCTGGGATTCTCCAGGCAAGAATACTGGAGTGGGTCGCCATTTCCTTCTCCAATGCATTAAAGTGAAAAGTGAAAGTGAAGTCGCTCAGTTGACTCTTAGCGACCCCATGGACTGCAGCCTACCAGGCTCCTCCACCCATGGGATTTTCCAGGCAAGAGTACTGGAGTGGGGTGCCATCGCCTTCTCAGCCATTTGGTCTCAGGTAAATAGCAGGGAAGGGACACAGCCCCACCCATCAACAGGAAATTGGATTAAAGATTTACTGAGCATAGCCCCGCCCATCAGAACAAGACCTAGTTTCCCCCTCAGTCAGTCTCTCCTATCTGGAAGCTTCCATAAGCCTCTTATCCTTCTCCATCAGAGGGCAGACAGACTGAAAACCACAATCACAGAAAACTAACCACACTTATCACATGGACCACAGCCTTGTTTAACTCAAGGAAACTATGAACCATACCTTGTAGGGCCACCCAAGACAGATGGGTCATAGTGGAGAGTTCTGACAAGATGTGGTCCACTGGAGAAGGAAATGGCAAACCACTTCAGTATTCTTGCCTTGAGAACCCCATGAACAGTATGAAAAAGCAAAAAGATAGGACACTGAAAGATGAACTCCCCAGGTCAGTAGGTGCCCAATATGCTACTGGAGATCAGTGGAGAAATAACTTCAGAGAGTTATTAAAATTCTTAATATTCTGTAATATTCTGTTTTAAAATTCTGTAATTTGGCACAAATGAGTAAACAGGATAGTTTGTGACTGAATTTTTGTATTTACTCATCAGTCACTTCTATAAAATGATCCTCATGCAGATTCTTATATCCTCTTATTCATCATCTCCAGATGTTTTCCTTTGTTTGGTTTCTAATGGTTATTCTGAAATTGCTATTACAATTGACCTCTTTCAGCTGATTTTCAGATCAGCGATTTTTAAAAAGTCTAGGCAAGTTGCAAGCGTCCCAAACTGAGATGATCTGTTATTTCCAAAAGTGTTATTTGTAAATGTGGTTTTTTCTTCCTTTCCTAAACTTTTCTCAAGGGGTTACATTGTTCCAGATCGTTCTAGCACTTGGAATAGAGTTGAGTTACACACTTAACATTCTTCTTTAATTATGAAGTTGAAATAAACATCAGTAGATGCCAGATCCAGTTGTTGATGGGGACAAAAGTGCATGGGCCAATGGGAAAAGGAGTGTTGATCTTTTTGAAATAAAAATGATGAATAGTTCACGTTATCAGCCTTTGAAGGAAGGACAAGGGGGAAAGCATTTCCATTTTGGCAGTTTCTTTGTTTACAGAAAAGGGAAGGTAGGAGAGGCTTGGGTTCCCACAAGCCCTCACAGTGTTTTGCAACGTCTTTGAAAGGCCACTAGGGAACCAAGGCCTCTGCTCCCCACTGACAACTGATGAGGAGATAGCACCCTCATGCCACAAGAAGACCCCAGAGCTGGCTCTGGGCTTCCTCTGGGGTGCTCCTTGGCAGAAGCACATGAGTGGCTAGGCAACAGAGAAACCTCAGTGGTCATCAGACTGACTTTCTTCAACCATCAGTCTTACCAAGTCTCTTCTTCAGGACTCTGGAGAGTCCCCACACTCCACAGGTGAGATTCCAGGCCCTCCTATTTCTCCAGTTTCATCCCATCTCAGCCACTGCCCTGCAACCTTGACTTTTGTGTTTTAACAGCCATGCCTGTTCTATTGAAATAATCTCCCCTCCCTTGGTCTTCCCTTTGGTCACCTCCCCGAGGGCCCATGGAGCTCTACGGCCCTGCCTTCTGGCAGTCTCCCCACTGCAGGATAATCATTATGGGTAGAATTGTGTCTCCTCCAAAATTCATAGGCAAACCCTAAATTTCAATGTAACTATATTTGGATAGAAGACTTTAAGAAAGTAATTAGGGTACAATGAGGTCATTACACAATAGGACTGGTGTCCTTATAAAAAGAGAGAGCGCAGAAAAATGAAACCACAGAATGCATTTTGGGTCTTAGCAGAGCACAAATTCTTCTGTCTTGGTGCAGAGAGAATTCAGCAAAAGGCAGAGAGATGGGTAAGGAAAGAGTTTATTAATACAGGACATTTGTGAGAGATACAAGTTAGCAGGTAAGGGAGTGCCATCCCCGGAAAGCTGGGTGGGCTACATTTTTATAATCAAATAAAATTAGGGAGGGGAAGAAGACCACCTTCTTCCTCATATTTGATGTCAAGTTTTTGTCATCAGCTCCTCCTCCGCCTCATGCAGTGGAGTTTTCTTGTCCCTACGTGGTCAAACCAGGACTGTCATGAAGCTATGGAAATGAGCCAAAAGGCGATAACATATACTAAAATATGGTAAACCATCTCAGGTTTCAGTAAAATGTCACCTTTCCCTATATTTCTGCTCTTAGTACAAGCAGAAAAAGCTCCTTCTCAAGGATCATTCATTTGTTGACTTCAATGAACAGGATGTAGGCCTCATTCCACCATTGTTTATGCTCTGGGGCACGTCTCATGCTTCCTTTGCATGGTTTCATTGCCAAGCAAGTCTGCATGGTTTGTTTTTAAGCAAGCCTGCTTTCTTGATAGATCATTAATCTACAGGAGTCTCCATACTTTTTCTCTATTTATGAACCCCTAGTGAGAAGAATTATTTAATCTCCTAAGTTGTCCCTTTACTCTGTCCCTATCACAAACACACAGAGAGAAAAGGTCTCAAGAGAACTCAGCAAGAGGACAGCCATCTGCAAGAAAAGAAGCTGCGGGAGAAACCAACCCTCTCAGTACCCTGGTCTCAGACTTCCAGCTCTGTGACCCACGAGAAGACCAACATCTGTTGTTTAAGCCCCTCAGCCTGTGGTGGTCTGTGATGGCAGCTAGCACAAAACGGTCTGCCTCTCACATCCATGGTGGCCCTTCCTGACCATCATTCCAAATAATTAATAGAGCATTTGATCTTCCATAAGTACTTCTTCCCCAAGGTTTCCCAGGTGGCACTAGTAGTAAAGAATCCACCTGCCAATGCAGGAAATATAAGAGACCAGGTTCAACCCCTGGATTGGGAAGATCCCCTGGAGGAGAGCAGGGCAACCCACTCCAGTACTCTTGCCTGGAAAAGCCCAAGGAGAGAGGAGCCTCATGGGCTACAGTCCCTGGGGTCACAAAGAGTTACACGAGTAAGCGACTGAGCACTAGAACTAATCACCTCCTCCCTAGTGACAGAATATACTTGCTATCTTTCTTATAAGTGCCATCAAGCAAGAAAATAAGATCTTCCTTTCCCCAGTAAGAAATGAGCTTCCCTTAACCCCTGACATCTTAGCTCAGTGCCACATAAGAACAGAAGTGGATTAAATGGAACGAATGGGTTAGAGGAAACCAGGTTAGTGTGAGGATTCAATAACCATGATGATGTCAAAAAGCACACAGTTGGTCATAGAGTGGGTGCTCCATGAATGTAAATGCTACCCCTCAAAGAACACACAAGCCACCATGCCCACTGAGAGGACATCTACAGAGGGAGGACACATTTCTCACTTTGTCCATTTGGTCAACAGATACTAACGAAAACCCAGTGTGAGCCAGCCTTGTGCAAACTGGAGGGAAACCAGTAAGAAGCAAAGCCAACTCCACCCTCAGGAGTTTACTCTCTTCTGGAGAAAACAGATGACAAACAAGGAGTATAATCGGGGTCTTAGTGACGGACAAGCACTAGACAGGGAAAGAGGTGGAGTTGGGGTTGGGCTGATACGGGCGCTGGATTAGTAACATTGATTCCAACATTTGCCCGACACCCACTGTGTACCAGGGATCATACCGGGTGTTGGGAAAATAAAGATGAGCAAACAGCTTCTCTCAGAGAATGGCCGTCGAGGGCGGGGGAACCCCTGCCTGCCTTCCTCAGGGGCTCCAGAAGCACCAGGGGCTGTCTGAGACTCCTGTTGGTACTCACAGACCTTGGTTACACTGACAGCACTGTTGTGTATGGTTTTTTATTTTCCTTTCCCTTTCTTCCTCCACAATTAAATCTTGTTATTCGAGTGGCCTCAGACCTCTGTTCTCCACCGACAATATTCAAGATTAGGACTAGAGAAACTGTGGAAGAACTGTCAATTTCCCCATGAGACTTTAGAAGTCTAAAATAAAGAATTCTCTATAACCTCGTGGACACTTCTTTTATTCTTTTAAAAGGGACAAAACTAACTTAAGAAAATATCCTTTGCTTATGGTCAAAGGAAGAAAACAAAAGCATTTCCAGTGTACAATCATCTGACTTAATTTTCAAAGCACCAGTATCTTTATGGGGTCCCAGATGGTGGGTGAGCACTGAGCAGTGCTCAGGAGGACATCAGAAGGGACGGTTGGGATGACTGATGGACGTGAGCGGTGGTCACATGGAACCGCGCTCCATGAGGATTGCACAATTCAAAATAAAATTGGAGGGAAAATATTGACTCTGAGCCTTTTAGTCACCAGTGCAAATATATACTATTTATATTGGCTATAAAATCCACCAGGAGTGATCTGCCTGGTCTCAAAGTGGTCACAGACTCCAGCGACTAAGAAGAAAGTTTGGGTTCTGGACTCATCCTCCCCTCTTCCTGTCCCTCTGATTCTAACAGTGCGGCCTAAGACCTGGCTAATCAGAACAATCCTCTGACCCCAGGGGGAATGCAGGAAGGGTGGCCCTGATTTGACTCAACATGAAGCAAAAAGACTTTGGGCTCCTGGGGAAAGCGATTCTGATTTGGAGCAAGCTTGATTCTGAGAAGATGTGGGCTGGGCTGGTGGCCATCGGCTCGAGAGGGGACAGAGTCAGTGCAGTGAAGGTGAGACTGCCTTTAGACACCCAGTGTGGAGGCTGGGTCATTAACTCTTGGTCAGACCTGCAGAAGCAGAGCGACTTTGGAGTGCGGTGACCCTCTGCTTTTCTTTCTGTACCTCTGGCTTCCTTTGTGTTCCTTTTTCAGCCTGGTTGAGGTTGGGTTTTTGCCATCAGCACCTAAAAGACCACATGGGAGCCTGTATCCTGGTCCCAGTTAGTTGGCCCTGCTTGTGCAAGGAAACTGTGACCCACGGCCCACGGCAACACATGGGTCAGTGTCTCACCTCTTAGATGCCGCGTGCTTCCAGGCCCAGCGGTGCTCTCCTCCTGGGATTTGCCAGGAATGCTGGGATGGGAGCAGGTGCGGTAGGGGACCAGATTCAAGCTGATGTTGTCGGAAGCATTCAACTTGATGTTTGGTGCCTTCTTTTCCCTCTGCTATGAGAAGAGGATGTTCCAGATCCGAGTAAAGAGGGAGGCCCTGTCCCTGACCGAGGATGCAGAAGAGTCACGGGCGGGGGCCAGGAGGATCAAGCCACGTCACGGCTGACCTGCAGCTGGCAGGACAGAGCGGCAGTCCCCCGGGAACATGGAATGTGAGAAGTCAGCTTCTGTTGAGCAGCAGTCTCCTTGGCTTCTATTACATCACTGGTGGTGGTGGAGGAACACAGCATCCTAACCCGATCCCAGTGAACCCCGACTCCGAGCAGCCCTCGTGATGTGGTCCGCTTGGGCACCCCTCACAGCTGCTTAGAAACCCAGGCAGCCTGGCTGTCCCTGGAAGGTGCCTTGTCTTGGCAGGCTCCCCCCACCCTGGAAGAAGTGATTGTAACTGACTCCATGGACTGTATCACCAGCCACAGAAACAGCTTGTAAAAAACAGATCCCAAAATGGGTCAAACATTTTCCCTCGCTATGGCCAATTCTAGGTTTTTATCCCATGATAGAAAGTTCTACCATCTTATAACAGGCACTTGTTTAGGAAAATACCACAGCGTGGTGGCTTTTAAGAAATATCTGTTTTCTGAGTAAGAGAAGAGAGGGCAGAAAACATGAAAAAAATGTCTGTACGGTAAGAAAAAGTAGGATTTATCTGTTTTGATGGTTCACTGGGGAGTGACATGATTTTCTAGAAATGTCAAGTTCCACAGAGCCAAGCAATCATATTTTACAGAATTTGGTTCATTATGAGAAACATGCACAAAAGAGAGAAACAATTTACCCTAAAATGGAATTGAATACATGGAGAAACTCAGAGATTTGTGGACAATCCACTCCAGGACTTCTCCACTCATGGCCCTGGAGTTGTGTGACACTGTGATTATATATTATACATATATATATGTATATTTATTATTATATATGTATAATCATATATATATATATGCCTGGGCTTCCCTAGTAGGTCAACTGGTAAAGAATCTACCTGCCATGCAGGAGACCCCAGTTCGATTCCTGGGTCAGGAAGATCCTTTGGAGAAGGGATAGGCTACCCACTCCAATATTCTTGGGCTCCCCTGGTGGCTCAGATGGTAAAGAATCAGCTTGCAATGAGAGAGACCTGGGTTTGATCCCTGGGCTGGGAAGATACCCTGGAGGAGGGCATGACAATCGACTCTAGTATTCTTGCCTGAAGAATCCCCATGGATAGCCTAGTGGGCTACCGTCCATGGGGTCCCAAAGAGTCAGACACTACTGAGTGACTGAGCACAGCACACAGCACATATATATACAAGCATGCTAAGTCACTTCAGTCATGTCTGACCCTTTGCGGCCCTATGGACTATAGCCTGCCAGGCTTCTCGGTCCATGGGATTCTCCAGGCAAGTATACTGGAGTGGGCTGCCATGCCCTCTTCATATATATATACGTATATTTGGGTTTTGTCTCCATCTCTGGCACTAGAAACTTTGAGATTTCCTAAGTGAAGAAAGCAATAGGTGTCTCTTTTTATGTTAATGGAGTGACTTTGGAAAGCTTCTGGGGATGGAAGATGGTTGCCAATGGAGCCAGTCCTGTGATTAGAAGGTTAGAATTTTCAGTTCCGTCTCCCTTGACCTCTGGGGAATCAATCAATTGGCAGTAGCCAATGATTTAATCAATCCTGCGTATGTAATGAACCCTCCAGAAAAATCCAGAAAGGCAGGGTTCAGGGAGCTCCCCAGTAGATGACCACAGGGAGATTTGGGGAGAGTAGGGTATTTGGAGAGAATATGGAAGTTCCATGTCCTTCCCCATGTCTTGCCCCCTGCATCTCTCCATTCTGGTTGTTCCTGAGTTATATCCTCTTACAACAAACTGGTTATCTAGTGGGTAAAATGTTT
>NW_011495058.1:2674851-2685745 GCF_000754665.1 Bison bison bison | reverse complement strand
ACTCTAGCAAGTTAATCAAACCTGAGGAGGGGGGCCATGGGGACTTCCCTGGAGCAGACTGGTCAGAAGAAGCACAGGTGACAACCTGAAGTTTCCACTGGAGTCTGAGCTGGGGGAGGGGGCAGTCTTCTGGGGTCTGATGCTGTCTGTGGGGACAGGGTGATGGAACTGAATTGCTTGTTGGTGTGTATCCCTTCAACTCTACCTGCCCCCCGCCCCACACACACACACGGCAACTGTGGGCAAAGCTTTAAATTGCTGCACACACCTTCACATCAGTTCTCCCTACACATCGAGGGGTATGAGAACACACAGCCCAGATCAAATAGTCCAGACTCATCTTCTACAGACAAGGACTGAGGGAAACCATGCCAAAGCCTCCAGGGCAGGTCAGCGGTCCAGCTGAGGTGTGATACTTCACAGGCAACAACACTCAAAAACCCCATTGTTCCCCGCCGAGACGGCCAGTGAGCAGCGCTCCCCAGCACTGACGCTGCACCCACAGAAGAGGTGAGCAACTTGCTCAGTTTTGGGGATTTGAGTCCCAGGTGCAACCTCTGGGTAGAGAATGCACAGGGGGAGCCACTGAGAATATGCAGCAGCCCCAAAGGAGGGGTTTTGCTACTAAAAGTACTAGCTTACTTCAGAAACAGTTGGTGAAATAAAATTCATGTTTTATGGCAAGATGAAAAAAATTTAAACGAATTTTTCTTTGCCCCTTTGGGCCTCCTCCCTCACCTCTGGTGTGTGTTGTGCATCTGCGTTGATCAAACCCCTTAGGAGAGAACCTTCCTTCTTAACCTTGTAAGGGGCCATGGTGACCCATGACCCACCATCACTTTGTTCAAGGAGATCTGGACGGTGCAAATTGTCAATAATGCATCATGTAGTACACAGCCCTCTGTCTCAAAAACTTACATAACTGTGTTTTGACTTCTAACAGGCAGAAGAGTTCTTGGAGCTTTCTGAGAGCCTGTTCCCGTGTTATAATCCTCAGTCTGGCTCAAATAAAATTTTCCATTTCTTTCTTAGATCTACTGATTTTTTCCATTGACACAAGAAAGGACAATGTCCTATGAAAGTAATGAAGAGAAAACCCTGGCAGCCAGCAGGGCCCAGGCCCCAGGGCCAGGGGACAAGGGGGCATACCTGGTGCAGGACGGGTGGCCCAGCTCAGGAGCTGGGAGGACCTGCCTTCTGGACGTCACCCAACTCAGTCCATGGGGGAGAGACACCCTCCCAAGGCCTGGACGCAGTTGGTTGGCACCGGGGGCAGGGCCCAAATTCTCACCTTCGACACAGCACACCACTCCCTCCCCCGAAATACCAAAGGAAAATCTGATTTGGAGTCAATGAGTGCCACACCACCCCAATAGAGGCCCCATGGCATGGCCCCACAGGGACATGGCCAAGCACAGACACAGCTGGAGGGGCCTCCACCAGAAGAAGGACTCTGAGACAGCATTCAAGTTATCAGAGGCCATGAAACACAGCCTGGGCTCTGGGAGCTGGGAGACATGACACTCAGGGAAGCAGAGGTTATAGAACCATGGAGCTAGTGCGTTTGAAAAGAGCCAGGATTTTAGAGGAAAGAACAGCATCCATAGAACGGGGCTGCAGAATCCAGAGGAACTGCAGGTTGTCAGACACAGTCATTGGAAAAAAACAGAGCAGACAGTGTGAAATACTGACATGGACCAGGCACAGGAGAAGGTGGGAGGGTGGTAGAGTGAGAAGCCCAGCTCTAAGTCACAATTGATCTAGAAGACGAGAACAGCTCATCTCATGGAGTTGCTGGTGTCTGGAAAGAAGGAATATGATTTATTTCTCCCCTAACGCTGAGTGGCCCATCTCATCCTCCAGGCCGGGCCTCGTTGGAGCTGGAAAGGATGCCACTAAGCCTCAGCTGGGACCAGAGGCATGAAGCAGGCAGCCCTGGGCTGGCTGACCGAGAGGGCAGCCATGCCCTGGGATCCATGCCCTTTGTTTCAAGGGTGCCCGGGTGCCTATGTGGGCTCTTCACATGCCTTCCCGGCAGCCTCTTCACATCTGCTAACAGCCAAGTGCACCTGCCTCTACTGTCCCACAGCTAGATTAAATTCCAGATTCTCTATCTGAAGAAGACCCCTCTTAACTTTCTTCCAGGTGACAGTATCAGGCTTCAGACACCCCAGTCCCACCTCCTCTCGGAGCAAGGAAGCCATGAGGCGGGCAGTGGGGCAGTTGGTGCCAACAGGGTGCTTGGCTCTGGGGCCAACATGGGCAGCACAAATAGAAGCAGCAGGAACCCCACTTAGGGGACTTTGCTGGTGCTTAGGACTCCATGCTTCCACAGCTTGGGCCTGGGTTCAATCCCTGGTTGGGGAACTGAGATCTTGTAAGCCATGCAGTGCAACCAAAACAGAAAAAAAAAAAACACTTAGGAAACACTGCCTTCCTCGAAGCCTTGCTCCTTCCACGGCCACCCACAGAAGGCACCTGGCTCACCAGGACAGCTGGCAGGGTCTCAGGATCCCCCAGCTCCATGTTCACAAACGAGCATTTCAGTCCCACATCCCACCAGGAATCAAATGCCCGCTTCCTGTGAGTTCAGCAAGCCTCTACAAAGGTGATCTGCCGTGTGGTTCCTTTTCTCGGATGCCAACTTTCTCACTAGCATTCTCTCAACGATGGTCCCCAAAGGACATGAGTCTGGAACCTGTGACCTTGTCTCCCAGCTAACGGATGCTCTGAAAGGGCACAAGGGTCTGTTCTCTCCCTCCCACTTCCCTTCCTTCTTCTCTTGCTTGCTCCCCTCCTCCCTTCCTTCCTTCTTCTTTCCTCCATTCTCCTGTCCTCCTCTTTTTTTGGTCTCGACACTCTAAATGCCAGGGGCTGTGCTGGTTCTTCAACATTTAGTTTGCATCAAGCTATGGCCCCTGGGCTCAGGAAATTCAGAGGTGGGAAGGCCAAGTCAGCCTGTGCCCCTAGGAGTTCCTGTGTGTGGACCTGGAATTGGGCCCAAAACAGCAGCTGCCTTTTAACCTAGGCACACCCATGCCAACCTCAGCTCTAGCCCATTAGGGTCACCAGAGTCAGCAAGGGAGAGTTCAGGAGGGCCCATTAAACTTGAATTTAAATGAGCCATAGGAGGTGCGGTCCTAGGCATTTGTCTCTTGCTTCAGCAGTGCTTGGATGGAACAGGCCCAGGGATGCCCCTTTCTCCAGCCTCTGACCATCCCCCAACCTTTATTCCAGTGGCAACTTTTGGCATCAGCTACTCTGCTGTCCATGATTACCGGGACCAGCCACAATTTTTTGAGCTTAACTCCTGATTAATGATCAACCACTAGTCCCAGATTCCTCAGAATTATTCCACTGAGGTGGAGGCCGCCATCAACCACCTGGTCAACAAGCATCTGGGGACTCCTACACCTACCTGTCTCTGGGCTTCTATTTCGACCAAGACGATGTGACTCAGGAAGGGTGTGGGCCACTTTTTTCCACAAATTGGCCAAGGAGAAGCGCAAGGGCGGCAAGCATCTCTTGCAAATGCAAAGCCAGTGCAGCAGCCATGCCCTCTTCCTGAACGTGTAGAAGCCATCTCAAGATGAGTGGGGTAAAACCCAGGATGCTATGGAAGTTGCCCTTCTCATAGAGAAGAATCTGAACCAGGCCTTTTTGGATCTGCGTGGCCTGGGTTTTGCCAGTGCAGACCCCCACCTCTGTGACTTCCTGGAGAACCACTTCCTAGGTGAGGAGATGAAACTCATCAAGAAGCTGGGTGACCACTTGACCAACCTCTGCAGTCTGGCTGGTCCCCAGGCTGGGTTGGGTGTATATCTCTTCAAATGGTTCACCCTCAAGCATGACTAGGAGCCTCTGAGGCCAGTGGCCTTTGAGGAGCCCCCCGCTAATGTCAGGGCTTCCTGAAGTCCATCTCTGCAGCCACTAGGCAGCTTTTTAACACCCCCAAGACCTCTCTCAAGCCTTGGACAAAATGGAAACAATAAAGGTTTTTGCAGCGAAAAAATAAGTAAATAAATGAGCAACAAATACTGTTTGGTATAAGTACGTCCCACACACTGCATGGGACATTCTTACTCCACCCTAGTATAATGCCATCGCAGCCTGCCAAGAATCTCCTCCTTTACTTGGAGGATCTGAGGTCTAAAAGTGGTGGAGCCCAAACTTGTAATCTGCAGATTAATGTTCTGTGCTCCCTTCCAGGTCTGTGTCAGACAGTCACTGAGACCACAGTCTGGGTGAATCCTCACGACACCATTCTGAGGGCAGGTGGCTCTTTAATGGGGTCCAAAAGGGCTCTGTGAGCTCTGAGCTCTTCCAAAGAGATCAGTGACCACCAACCAGAGTATAATTCTAAAATGTTACAGAAAAGTTTAATCACAGTTTGAAAAATGAAAAGGAAAAAAAAAAAAAAAACTCACCCCCAGAGATTATCAAGTTTACAACCATGTTCCTTCTTTCCTTATTGAAGACAAGCACACCAGGAACCAGCAACACCAGCACTGCCTAGCCAGTCCTCATTCATCATTACAACTTTAGTCTTTAGAAAACTCAGACAGAGAAATTAAGCAACTTGTCCAAAGTAACACAGCTGGGGATGAGGGTGATGGAAGTGAGGGGCAGGCCCAGCACTTGGTGGCTGTGAGATACATAATCACTGAGAACACCTATCTGTCTTGCTCTTTTCATTGTACCCTCTTCACGGTCCTTCTTTCTTCTCCTCCTTTCCCTCTCCTCCTCCAAAAAAACTAGTCTTACTCATCATCTTAAAGTAAGCCAAGCATCTGTGCTTACATTTCATCCACCCAGAAACACTTACTTACCATATATTTCAGGTAAGGAAACCAGTTCCAAGAGGTTTGCCCAAGTCACAGAGAGACAAAATGGCAGAGTGGTAATCAAATTATCCTACATCTAAAATCTTAGCTCTTTCCACTGTATCACTCTACTTCTCAAAAGGCTACCAAAAGCCATTCATTTATGGCTATTGTTTTTTATTGTGGTAAAATTAACATGGCTAACCATTTTTAAGTGTACAGTTCAGTGGCATTTAGCACCTTTACAACACTATGTAACAAGAGCCCCTCTCTAGTTTCAGAACTTTTTATATCACCGAGAAAGGAAAGCTTGTGCCCGTAAGCAGTGACTTCCTGTTTCCCCCTCCCTCAGCCCTCAGCAGCACAGACCCCATTTCTGTCTCTGTGGATTTGCCCATTCTGCACACTTCCTATGAATACAGTTCTATAACATGTGATTTCTTACATCTGGCTTCTTTTATCAACATAATGTTCTGAAGCTCAGGCACATTGCTTCACGTGCTGGTACTTCATGCATTTTTAGGGCTGAATGATATTCCACTGTGTGAACATACAACAGTTTTCACCCATTCTTCAGCTGATGGACAGCTGAGTTATTTCCACATCTTCCCTGTTGTAAACAGTGCTGCTGTGGCCCTTCACGAACAAGTTTTTTCTTCAGTACCTGTTCTCATTTCCTTGGGGTATAGACTCAGGAGAGGAACAGTTGGGTCATGAGGGAATTTGAGGGCAATGGGAACCCACACTGGACTGTCATGTTTGCACAACTGTTATGCATGTGTTAGAAGTTAACTCTGCACGTTTAGGGCTTCCGCAGTGGTCTAGTGGCTGGGAACCTTCCTGACAATGCAGGGAACATGGGTTTGATCCCTGTTCAGGGAAGATTCCACATGCTACACAGCACCTAAGCCCGTGCATCACGACTGCTGAGCCCACACGCTCTAGAGCTCATGTTGCCCAACAAGGAGCCCCCACTCACTGCAGGGAGTAGCCCCCACTCACCACAACCAGAAAAAGCCCACATGCAGCAACGAAGACCCAGCTCAGCCATAAATAAACAAATATATCTTTTAAAAAAAGTTAACTGAATACATTTAAATTGGGTGACTATTGTATGTATATTATGTATTTCCGTAAAGGTTCTGTTATGCAGTTTTAAGAATGACCATTTTAATCAGAGTACAATATTTCATCAAATGGATGTGCCCTATTTTACTAAATAACTATTGAACTACAGAATGAGAATATTTTCAATCTTTCATTTTTTAAAAATACTTCAACCAACATCTTTGTTCATAAAGCTTTTACTCAAACCTGTTTTTTAATGATTTCGTGAGAGCTGAATTCCAGAAATGGAACATGGGACAACTGGAATGCCCACTGTCATGGCCCTTGTTGTGTATTAGGGTTTCCCTGGGAGCTCAGCTGGTTAAGAATCTGCCTGCAATGCAGGAGACCCCGGTTTGATTCCTAGGTCAGGAAGATCCCCTGAAGAAGGGATAGGCTACCCACTCCAGTATTCTTGGGCACTGGTAAAGAATCTGCCTGGAATGCAGGAGACCTGGGTTTAATCCCTGGGTTGGGAAGATCCCCTAGAGAAAGGAACAGTTCCCCACTCCAGTAGTCTGGCCTGGAGAATTCCATGGACTATACAGTCCATGGGGTTGCAAAGAGTCAGACACAAGTGAGTGACTTTCACTTTCACTTTGCTGTGTATTCACACTTCTTGTTCTTTAACATTAAAGGCAAAAAGCAGTCATAGAGATGGATGGAAATACATCACATGTGTTAAAAACTGAGGAATTCAGAAAGGTACTAAAACAAACAAAACTCTACTTGTTCACCATGGGAGGATTCTAAGAAATAAACGCATCCTGAAAACTGTAAGTAAAAAGGGAGGGAGGAATCAAGTATTTATCCTGATTTTCCTGTAAAAACTGTACTTTAGAGTCATAATGTGATTGCAGTGAGTAAATGCCTAAGGTAAATACAGTCCTTGTAGGCAATACACACAGAAGAGACAAATAGAATATTTCCATTGTGTGACCATTTTGGTCACTGTAATGCAAGGTCTTTACTTGTCATAAAAGGAATGATCCCAAGTGTTCCTTTTTAACACCAGAGACAGAAGACAGGAGGAAGGGCAACACCTGGAGGACTCTGGGTGGGAGTCTTGGCAAACAGAGGCAGCTCAGAGGAGCCTTCAGAACTCAGCTGGATGACTCAAGACAAGCCATCTGGTTTAGAAGTCCTCGTGGGGGCCTGTCAGACCCCCAGAGACTACAGCACAGGTATCATCTCACAGACAAAGCCATCCACCATGAGATGGGGGAAGGAATGGGTGATGTCCCAAAGGAGAGCCACGCCAGGGCCAGGTCACAGGACTCCTGTGCCCCACGGGAAATAGAATCTTTACTCAAGTTGCTGTTGTTTAGTCGCTCAGTACTATCCAGCTCTTTGGAACCCCAAGGACTGTAGCCCACCAGGTTCCTCTGTCCATGGGATCTCCCAAGCAAGAATGCAAGAATACTGGAGTGGGTTGCCATTTCCTTCTCCAGGGGGTCTTGGCAACCCAGGGATCCAACCTGCGTCTCCTGCATTGGTAGGCAGATTCTTTTAACTGAGCCACCAGGGAAGCCAAATTACTCACAAGAAGGGGAATCAAGGAGCTGAGCCCTGCTACCTGGGACCATTGCCCTCTGCCCTCCGGACTTGTAAAGCAGCTGGGCCGGACCGGCGCCCTCTGGGGTTCATTCTTACAAAGGACCTTACAGAGAAAAGAAGACTTAGATGCTCAGCAAACCCTACAGCTTCACAGCCACAGTCATTGCATACAGAACGCCCCCCTTCTGTTTCTATGCTTAAAACTCACGACACGCCTAGGAAATCGCTTTTCTTCCTCGTTTCTGCGGAGCTGAGGAGGATGAGGGAGGCGGAGAATGTATGCCGCCCCGCCCCACAGCCCGGCCCCGGGACGGCGCAGGGCCCCCAGCTGCCGGGCCTCCCCTGTGGAATGGAGACGCCATGTGCAATCCCGCGAGATAAACCTGCAAAGCACCGACACGTGCCCGGCCCGAGAAGGCTCTGAGAGGACCTGCCACCTTCTCTCCTCGCTGAGCGGGTCCCTGCGGGGTTCGGGCGACGAGGAGGACTCCTTAGGGCTCCCGACTATTCTGAATGCCGATCTCCTTGCCACACCAAGCATCCCGTTTCCCCAGCCCTGAGGTCTCAGCTGGAGCCTCCTCTCCTCCCCAGAAGGCTCTTCACAAGGCTGGGCTACTACCGATACAGTGCTCAGGACCGAGTGGGCTGTCCACAGATTCCCCCCGCCCCCCACCCCGCTCGAGATCCTCGCTCCCTAACCCTAGACCTGGTGCAGGTCTTGCGCGCGAACCTCCCCGTAGCCTCACTGCCCCTCTCGAGTCCCCGATGGCGCGCGCCCCCTGCCGGCCACTCCGGGACCCTACGCAGCATAGAGGATTTTCCTTAATAGAAAGCAGTTTATCGTTGTGTTTAGTCGTTCACTTGTGTCTGACTCTGCGATCCAATGGACTGTAGCCCACAAGGTTCTTCTGTCCATGGGATTTCCCAGGCAAGAATACTGGAGTGGGTACCTATTCCCTTCTCCAGGGGATCTTCCCGACCCAGGGATCAGACCCAGGTCTCGTGCATTGAAGGCAGAATGCTGATCGACCATTCTGAAAATACTCCCCCCTACACACACACACACACACACACACACACACACACCCCGAAGAAAGAACAGAAAAGAAGGGGAACCTTCCCACTCTAGCACAACTACAGCTACCATTTTGTGTTTTTTTCCGAAGCTTTCTTCCACGGTGTTTGTGCTTCCACATCCGCCAGCAATGACAGGAAAGCCCACATAGCCAGCCAGCCCGCAGGTGTAGACGGTGGACAGCAGTTTGCCAACCCCCAGGAGCCTGCCAAGGTGCTGCGCACTTTCTCTAAATCAATGTTAGTATGTCTTCAACCCCCAGTCTCCTCCTGGCGGTTGTGAAGTGCAAGCTGTGTGAGCATTTCCTCACCCGCTGCCAGCAGCAGGGAATGTCCTGGGGTCCCAGGTGACCCTCCCAGCCTGGTCCCTGCTGACCACTGAGGAGCAGGAGGCCCTGCAACTCTGTAGTCAGTGTTGCTCCTGGCGCACACTGGTCACTCACCTGTAGGTTTGAGGGTGATAAGGAAGACCTCAGATGCACAAGCACAAAGAACCACACACACAAGCAAACACGCACACATTCACAGCTGCTCTATAGAGCAGAACCCCTCCTCCAGAATCCTTGGACCCAGTGGTGGCCAGGGGAGCATGAGGGGCCAGGATGCAGCCCTCTGAGCTGGGGGCACGGTCCCCTCCAGGAGCAGAAGCTCCCACAAAGCCAGGAAGAGAAGGGTCTTCCCACAGCAGTGCTTGCAGCCTTGCCCAGCCTCACTTCTGGGAGCACAAAAGACCCTCCAAGTCACAGAGAGCTAAGATCAGCAATCGCCTTGACTTCCTTCCTCCTTCTCGCCCTAGTAAATTGTCTGTGCTTGTACAAAGTATATGCAGCCCTTGTCTGATACCCTGGCCTGGAGAGGTGCACCTCTGTGACCTCCCAGGTGAGGGGGCCCCATAAAGCTGGAGGGAGAGGAGGGGAGGGAGGGTGCAGACAGCAGCATGGGGAGCGCTGCTCAGGCTTAATCTCAATGGATGGTTTTGAGGCTTCTAGGAGTTAATGTCTGACATAGAGTAAATGCTAAATAAAGTTTAAAGACTAATATTTCTCGGATAATTCATGGACCTCTGTCCAGAAATGAGGCATTCCTTTCCACTGGGTAAACTCCTAAGAGCAGGTTTGGTGGGTTATACGGTAAGTGCATGTTTAACCTTGTAAGAAATGTTTCCTAAGTGTTCACACGCTTTTTGCATTCCTTCCAGCAATGGGTTGGAGTTCCTCTTGGGCATTTTAAAAAAAATTTAACCACCTAAGAGTGATGGAATGATATCTCATTGTAGTTTTAATTTGCATGTTTCTAGTGCCTAATGAGGGCTTCCCTGGTGGCTCAGTAGTAAAGAATCCACCTGCCAATGCAAAACACCCAGGTTTGATCCCTGGGTTGGGAAGATCCCCCGGAGAAGAAAATGGCAACCCACTCCAGTATTCTTGCCTGGGAAATCCCATGGACAGAGAAGCCTGGTGGGCTACAGTCCATGGGATCACAAAAGACTTGGACACAACTTAGCAACTAAGCAACAAACGCCTATTGATGTTGAGATGATTTTCATGTGCTGATTTGCCATTTGTATCTCCTTCTTGGTAAAGTTTCTATTCAAATCTTTTCCCCATTTTTTTTCCAACCTTCACTTTTTTTTTTTCCAACCTTCACTTTTACAGTATCTGTAACGATGTCCATTCCCACATATCTTTTCCTGCTTTCCTTTGGATAATTAGGTGGGTAATAGGCCAATCTAAGAGACTAAGCATATGGAAAATGCAAATACATGTTTGATTATATGCCAGGAGATCTAGTAATTCTGCTTCCTTGCCAGCAGAGCAAGCAGACACCCTGGAACTACACTCACACCGTGTGTCAGGACTCTTCAGATACTTCAGTTTGGTTCTCTTTGTCTTTCCATTCAACTGGGCCTAACACAGGAGGAAACAAAGTACTCCCAATCTGACCCCCACACTCCAACTCTTAGGAAGCAGGTTTGGGGGCTTGTCACACCTGACATCTAGTAACAGGAAGTTCAGTTCAGTCGCTCAGTCGTGTCTGACTCTTTGCGACCCAATGAATCGCAGCACGCCAGGCCTCCCTGTCCATCACCAACTCCCGGAGTTCACTCAGACTCACGTCCATCGAGTTGGTGATGCCATCCAGCCATCTCATCTTCTGTAGTCCCCTTCTCCTCTTGCCCCCAATCTCTCCCAGCATCAGAGTCTTTTCCAATGAGTCAACTCTTCACATGAGGTGGCCAAAGTACTGGAGTTTCAGCTTTAGCATCATTCCTTCCAAAGAAATCCCAGGGCTGATCTCCTTCAGAATGGACTGGTTGGATCTCCTTGCTGTCT
>NW_011495058.1:2673190-2673918 GCF_000754665.1 Bison bison bison | reverse complement strand
CAGCTGCTGAGTTTTCCAAATTTGCTGGCATATTGAGTGCAGCACTTTCACAGCATCAACTTTCAGGATTTGAAATAGCTCAACTGGAATTCCATTACCTCCACTAGCTTTGTTCATAGTGATGCTTCCTAAGGCCCACTTGACTTCACATTCCAGGATGTCTGGCTCTAGGTGAGTGATCACACCATCATGATTATCTTGGTCTTGAAGGTCTTTTTTGTACAGTTCTTCTGTGTATTCCTGCCACCTCTTCTTAATATCTTCTGCTTCTGTTAGGTAACAGGAAAGATGACAACAATAACACTGATGTTGATGGTGATGATGGTGAAGACACTGGTGGTGGTGGTAACGGTGATGATGGGGATGATCACCATGTTCCAGGCTTTGCACTGGTTCTTCTTATACGGAACCTCATTTCATCTTCACTGCAACCTTTTGAAGACATGGAGTCTGATGCCCACGATCACAGAATGAGGACTCATCAGCCCAAACCCACCCATGTGCAGAGCACTGGAAAAGGGGGAGACTCATCAGTGCACGCCTCCAAAGTATGTGTCCATGCTCTACCAAGCACAGTCACCTTTCTTTTTAAACTTGTGTTAAAATACTTTCATTGGTATCTCCTTGGCTTGTTTTCTCTCTGTTCTTAAATGCAATGTGATCAGCAGCTGTGTCTCCACAGCTGTTGTTTGGTTGGCTCCACCATCCAGAGAGGTAACTTCCTTGGT
>NW_011495058.1:2668612-2673090 GCF_000754665.1 Bison bison bison | reverse complement strand
GGTATTTTCATCATACACATGAGGAAAGTCTTCCCCTCCGAAACCCTTCTCCTCAGCCTCTGGCAGGTCCCGAGCTGTGTGTACAGCAAACCTGCTGGGATAGACACATATTCCTGCCTGTCACCTGCCCACCAAGGTAAAACAGAAGTGGAGAAGGCAGGACTCACAGAGTCATGGCACAAGTGGCCTCGCTTTTGTCTTTCTTTTTCCTTCGTGTCCGCTCAGGGGGAACAGGTGCTAGTTGACATCTCAAGCAGGCCCAGTAACTACTCTGCTCGTGTTTATATATAAAATGCCACTCTTGCTTATGGAAAAAGCCAATTGGTGTTGAAGACATGCAGGGCCTCCTGAGAATTCACTTTTCCAAGCTAACTCAGAGTTGTTCACCTCCCCTCGGGATTTGTTGCTGGAGCCTCAGGCGGGGTCTTGGGAGAGAAGAGCGAGGAGAGCAGAAAGGTGCTCATAGCCGGACTCTGAGCTCCCCGTGTCCTTCTGCAGGGTCTTCACAGCCTGGGTAACCCCACCGCCCTGCACTTCCCCGGACCTGGGCAAAAGTTCTCCCTTTTGGAAATCACTTCCTCCCTCCTCGGCCCCAATAAATCCTGACCACCTACCACTTCTCCTGGCTCAGACCCGTCCATCCTGCTGGGTGGTTCCTGAGGTAGGTGCGAGGTTGAAGGTTCTCTCCCAGCTACGGGTCTCCCCCTGCAGCAGAGCCTGCAGCCCAGGCCTGAGCCCCACCCATCATCTGGTCAAGCCTGAGCCTCTGCCAAATTTTCCCAGTCTCCTCTTCATTGTACTCCAGCTCTCCCACCCCTAGTTTTCCAAGGACAGAAGGGGGGCTGAAAACACACCAAGTTTCTCCTTGCCTGACTTGAGGCAGTAAAGTGCATGCGTGCTCACTCGTGTCCAATCCCATGGACTCTTTGCAATCCCATGGACCATAGTCCACCAAGCTCCTCTGTCCATGGCATTCTCCAGACAAGAATACTGGAGGGATGTTGCTATTTCCTACTCCAGGGGATCTTCCCAATCCAGGGATCAAACCCACATCTCTTGAGTCTCCTGCATTGGCAGATGGATTCTTTTTTTTTTTTTTTTTACCACTGAGCCACCTAGCAAGCCCCATTTGAAGCAGTAGTGCCCACCTATGTGCCCCTGGGAAGTTCCACCTGCTGGTGTTGAGTTTTTTAATCAAAGGTGAAGTTTGAAAACTCAACCCAGGTCTTTTGGAGAACTGGTCACCCCACTAAGAGGCCCCCCCCACACTGCACTGTGGGAGGCCTGCCTTTCTCCAGATTCCCTTCCTGTCTCAGCTTCCCTTTCCCCACCCCAGGGGTTCCCCAGTTCACTTCCCTGCACAGGCCACCACGGGGCTCCCACGTCACAGAGGAGGCCACCACGGTGGTTATAGGTTCATCCTCTGCAGGCATTCTGTATTTCCCAGTTGGAGCATGTTTGTAAGAGGAAGCACAATTCTGCTTGGTTAGCAAGCCTGGAAGGCAGCTGCTTTGGGTGGTGTGGCAGTGCCACAGAGGTTCCCATGCTGTCAGGCCGATTTCCCTTGCTCTCTCCACGCAGAGATGTTGGGTTGCTGTCCATACCACTCAGGACTTACGTTTGTCTTTAGTCTTCTAGATTCTTTCCACTTTTACCTCTGTAAACAGCTCTATGGAAATACAATGCACACATTACACCCTTCACCCATTCAAAGTGTAAATGGTTTTCCTATCTTCCCTACCATTCACTGACAACACAATCAGTTTTAGAACATTTTCAATACCTCATAAATGAGGTTTCTTTTGTTTTCACTCCTGGTATCTCTTTATATCTGTTATCAGATAACAAGGATGACTGGGACATGGAGGCGGGATGTGGGGGGAAGCAGAAATGTTGGCTGGTGGGGCAAGGAGGTGTAGGAGGGAAGGGAGTGAGGTATGCCCTCTCCTTCCTGTGGAAGCTTTGCTGGGCCGGCTCCTATTCAGGCTAAGACAGGGAGACCACCAGACCACTGCCTTAGTCACTCAGGGATGCAAACCTTCTCAACCCCAGCAGTTTGAGGCCAATCCTGACCATCTCACTTTAAGCCAGTGCAGTACCTTTATTTGGAAGTTTCCCCACTCTTATTCTAGGGAGTCACTGCTATGAAGGATGAAAGTGAAAGTGTTAGTCGCTCAGTTGTGTCTGACTCTATGCAACCCCATGGGCTAGAGCCCGCCAGGCTCCTCTGTCCATGGGATCCTCCAGGCAAGAACGCTGGAGTGGATTGCCATGCCCTCTCCAGGGGATCTTCCCCACCTAGGGATCAAACCCAGATCTCCTACATTGTGGGCACATTCTTTACCCTCTGAGCTACCAGGGAAACTCCTCACTTTTTGTACAGTGGGTCTCAACTTTAACCTGCAAATACCATCGATTGGTCTATCAAGGATTAAAGACTGTAATAATATTTTTTAAAGATAATTATAGGTATGATTACATGCCAATTCCCTACAGGTGCTGTTCTAACCCGTTCACTCATTTAATTCTCAGGACATCAGTATCACATAAGCATTACTACTGTTCCCATCTGACAAAGGAGAAAAGTTGGTCTGGTCAAGTAGCCTGTCAAAGGCACAGAGTGAATAAGCAGGAGAGCCAAAATTTGAAGCTAGACAACTAGGCTTCAGCATCCAAACTCCTCATATTAAGACAACTCAATCTATTTTTCATTTCACATGCTCTCCATCTGTAGGTTAACAGCTAACAGACACTGCACTGGTCTTTGCAGTTGTGCCTGCTGTAGTACCTGGAGAAGGAAATGGTAACCCACTCCAGTACTCTTGCCTGGAAAATCCCATGGACGGAGGAGCCTGGCAGGGTACTACAGTCCATGGGGTCGCAAAGAGTCGATATGACTGAGTGACTTCACATTCACAAACTGCTGTAGTAAGCGATGCTGCCACTAGGGGGCGATGGTGTCCACTATGCTCTCAGCCACCGCCAGATTCAGCACATCCTGGGAGACCGCAGGTATGGCTTCAGCTAGATTCTTCCAGTTCAAATGGAAGGCAAAGTGCAGAAGGAGGGAACCAGTTCACAGGAGATTGCTCACTGGGGAGAGTGTGCAGGGATGTCTTTTTCGAGGCCACAGGGAGGACACAGGCTCTGGAATCGCTGACTGGGTTCTTGCAGCCTCCCATGCTGCCTGGCTGGGGCTTTGACACAGAAAGAAATTAGAGTTAAAAAAAAAAGACAAGCAGGTCTGTGTCCAGACTGTGGTCAAGTCAATGCATTTTTCTGACCCTGAGCTTCATACTCAGTAAACGGGCCCAGACCCCTGCTGGTGGCTGTCTGCAGCTGTCATTTGCAGCAGCTAAGATCACCTGACATGTCTGTGCCCCATTTGGGAGCTGTTGTGTAACCATAAGCCAGTTTCAGTGGCTCCTGGCCGAGGTTGTTGGATCTGTGTGGGGCTCACATCCAGGCCCAGAGGGCAGGAAGCACGCTCCCACTAGGGCCACTCAGGTTTGTGCTGTGTGGATTCCTTGACTTTTCCACAGCGGGGGGCTTGAACCCATAAACCAAGCCAACTGGCAAGGGTTCGCACTGCACCTAGCAAACAGTAGGTGCTTAACCAATGTCTGTTTTATTGTCCTAACCAACTCTCCAGGATCTAGGCACTTGAGATGGTCTTAGAAACCCTAAGGGCCCAGAGAAGACCTACACCCTTTCCCAGGATTCCCTCTGCTTTTAGTTCAGTTCAGTCACTCAGTCGTGTCCAACTCTTTGCGACCCCATGGACGGCAGGACGCCAGGCTTCCCTGTCCATCACCAACTCCCAGAGCTTACTCAAACTCATGTCCATTGAGTCGGTGATGCCATCCAACCATCTCATCCTCTGTCGTCCCCTTCTCCTCTGCTTTAAGGCTCAATTTATGGTCTATTTGGTGAAAGGTCCACAGGTGCTCAAAAATGTGTATATTGCTGCTGAGTGGGGTTCAGGATTGTCAGTTAGATCCTGTGGCTGCTTATGTTGTGCAGGCTTTCCATATCCTTCTTGATTTTCTTTCCATACTATTCTATCATATAATGAATAGTTCTAGTATAATAGTTCTATCAGATGCTGAGAAGAGCAGGTTGAGTTCCCACCTATACTGTGGGTTTGTCTGTTTCCTTTCAGCTCAGCCAGCTTTGGACTCGTGTACGGAGCTTCTGATGAGTGTGCATTTAGAAGCCTCATGTCTTTCTGGTGGACTGGTCCTTTTATAATTGTATAATGTCCATCCTTGTCTCTAGTAATATTCTTTACCCTAAAGTATACTTTCTCATCACTATGAACAAAGCTAGTGGAGGTGATAGAATTCCAGTTGAGCTATTCCAAATCCTGAAAGATGATGCTGTGAAAGTGCTGCACTCAATATGCCAGCAAATTTGGAAAACTCAGCAGTGGCCACAGGACTGGAAAAGGTCAGTTTTCATTCCAAGTCCCAAAGAAA
>NW_011495058.1:2642060-2668145 GCF_000754665.1 Bison bison bison | reverse complement strand
CATTCAGAAAACAAAGATCATGGCATCCGGTCCCATCACTTCATGGGAAATAGATGGGGAAACAGTGGAAACAGTGTCAGACTTTATTTTTCTGGGCTCCAAAATCACTGCAGATGGTGACTGCAGCCATGAAATTAAAAGACGCTTACTCCTTGGAAGGAAAGTTATGACCAACCTACAGAGCATATTCAAAAGCAGAGACATTACTTTGCCAACAAAGGTCTGTCTAGTCAAGGCTATGGTTTTTCCTGTGGTCATGTATGGATGTGAGAGTTGGACTGTGAAGAAGGCTGAGCACCGAAGAATTGATGCTTTTGAACTGTGGTGTTGGAGAAGACTCTTGAGAGTCCCTTGGACTGCAAGGAGATCCAACCAGTCCATTCTGAAGGAGATCAGCCCTGGGATTTCTTTGGAAGGAATGATGCTAAAGCTGAAACTCCAGTACTTTGGCCACCTCATGTGAAGAGTTGACTCATTGGAAAAGACTCTGATGCTGGGAGGGATTGGGGGCAAGAGGAGAAGGGGACTACAGAGGATGAGATGGCTGGATGGCATCACCAACTCGATGGACATGAGTCTGAGTGAACTCCGGGAGTTGGTGATGGACAGGGAGGCCTGGTGTGCTGTGATTCATGAGGTCGCAAAGAGTCGGACATGACGGAGCGAGTGATCTCATCTGATACTTTCTCAGGTATTAGTACAGTGGTTTCTATATTTTTTAAATTAATGTTGGTATGGTATATATTTTTACATCTTTGTAATTTCAACTTACCTCTGTCACTGAATTTGAACTGTCTTGTAAATGGCATTTTCATTCTGCAATCTGTTTTTCTTCAGACATTTACATCAAAGGTAATTACTGATAAGCTAGGACTAAATTCTGATATACGATTGTTTTTGTTTCCTTGTTTCTGTTTTCTTGCCTTCCTGTTAGTTTTCATTTAAGATTTTACTTTGATGTATTTAGTGTTATGAAGTATATCTTTTTGCATAATTTCTATGCTGCTTGTTAAATTACTAATTTAATTACTAATTTAATGTAATCTGTTACTGCCTATGTGTGTGTGTGATTTGTCATTATCTGCTGGTATCAGCATTTCACCACTTGGTCTGACGTGTGGAAATGGCACCTCCATTGAGGTCCCTTTACCTTCCTCACTTTGAAATATCACTGTCTTGAGTATTGGATGGTTGGAATAATTTTTGTTTCAATCATCAATCATTTTTTATTTATAATATTTGTGAGGAAAAGCAGGGTCTGTCATTCTTTCCATTGTTCTGTTTTCTTTCCTGATGCTCCAAGTTCCTTTCATCATTTGTACTTCTGTTCAAAGAACTTCCTCTAGCCAAATTGTTAAGAAGAGCCCTACTAAATACTAATTCTTTTAGTTCCTTCGCCTGAGAAAGTCTGTTTTCCCTTTATTCCTGAAGGTAGTTTCACTGAACATAGAATTCACAGCTGGTGTTTCTTTCCTTTCAGCCTTGAAAAATGTGTCACTTCCTTCTGGCCTCTGTGGTTTAAAATGAGAAATCCACCATTGTCATTCAGTATACATAATCTGACATCACTTCTATCTGGCTGCTTTCAAGATTCTTTCTTTGTCCTTAGTTGTCATAAAGCTCATGATGAAAAGTCTTGCATGGAGTCTTGTTGTTGCTGTTTGGGACTCCTGTTTGGGGTTCATGCAGCTTCTTGAATCTACACGTTCATGTCTTTTGCTGGATTGGGAGAGTTTGGCTCATTGCTTCAAATTCTCCTTAGCCTCACTCTCCTTCCCCTCACCATCTAAGACTCAGCAATAATAAACAGTTGTCCCTTAGGTCCCCTCATGTATTCAAGTCTCTGCCAATCAGATTGAACTCATCATTGCTCAATCAGGTTCCCACATTCACTCCTCCATCATCTCCACTCTGCTTCTGAGCTTCCAGTGGATTTTTAATTTGCTTTATACATTTTTGTAATGTAATCTGTTTTTTTTTTTTTTAATGTAATCTGTTTGGCTTTTTTCATGACTTCTAGTTCTTTGCTATGGCTCTGTTTCTGTTTCTCCATTTGTTTGAATAGAATTTTGACTTGCTTGTTGAAGCATTGTTGCAGCGGTTGCTTTAAATCCTGGCCAGATACTGTAATCCCAAAACCTGATTCATCTGGATGCTGGCCTCAGTCAATTGTGTTTTCTCATTCAGGCTGTAAATTTCTTGGTTCCGGGTACAAAAGGTAATTTTCTATTTATCCTGGATATTTTGGCTGTTACGTTAGGAGACCCTGGATCTGGATTAAGTCTCATGTGTCAGCAGGGGTGGACCTGTGCGGGGGCAGCATCAGTCGACTTTCAGGCTTTTGGTGAATAGTGCCCTGAGGCTCTCACTGGCCCCCGTAGGGTTGCCTGAGGGGCGGAGGGGGTCTCAGTAAGGGAGAAGGTGGCAGGCCCAAGGCTCAGAGAGCCTTCCCTGGCCTGGCATTTACTGTGGTGGATCACTTACCTGTGGGAGACACAGAGTGCTTCCAGGAGGGGGCAGGACGCCTACCTGTGCCCCCACCACCCCAGCGTCTCTGGGATGGGGAAGGAAGTCTCAGATCCCCAGGGACAAAAGGCTTTGGGAACCAGGTCAGTTGTGGCAGAATCCCTTTTGCTGGGACCCTCACAGGTGACAGGCTTTTGAGGAGCCCACCACACCCCTACTGTTGCCCCAGCCCAGGTTTGGGCTGTAACTGGGCTGTGGTCTGATTCCTCAAGAACTTTAATGTCATTTGTTCTTAGACCATTTTTCTTGTTACAAATTCAACAACGCTGCAGCTCAAATGTGTCCAGACAGAGCCCATTCCCAGGTTGTGCAATGTCCCTTCGCTGTACCCCAGGTCCACCCGGAAACTAATTCAGTCTTGAGCCAGGCTCCAGTGCTCCTGCTTGGTGAAACGTGACCTCTGGGCCATGGTGGGGGGCAGTTCATCCCACCACCTTGGAGACCACACACAAACCTCTAGGAGACAAAAAAGCCAGGACCATGAAGGGTCAGAACTGATGGCCCCCAAAAGATTGGTGAGGGGCCATAACTAAGGGATCCAGGATATGAGTGGGCAGGGCGAGATGAGGACAGTCACTGATAGGTCCAGGACCCAAGTGGGTGGGGCAAGGGGGGGTCTGTCACTGATAGGTCCAGGACCCAAGTGGGCGGGGCAAGGAGGGTCTGTCACTGATAGGTCCAGGTCCCAAGTGGGTGGGGCAAAGGGGCAGTCACTGATAGGTGGCCGAGTGATGAACAGGGAGTGGTGAAGCTCCCCATAAGGCAAAGGCTGTCCTGCGAGGCTTGGGGGCATTGGGTCTCTGACAGTTCTCTCTGTAGGCTAGGGCCGTGGTGACAAATCCAGACTGTGTCCTTGAAAGCACACCCATAAGATGGGTAGAACCGCTTTTTCTCCCTGCTGTGACACTGGTCAAGGGTCCAGGGCCTAGTGAGAACCTTCTGTTGGATAAGATTCAACCCACCCCGACCTGCTCTCCCTTCCACTCTCAGCACCAACCATGGGGCCACTACAGGTCCTCCTTCACAGCACAGCCCCCTGGGGATGTCAGCAGAGCAGAAAGCAGAAGACTGCACAGGTATACCCAGCTGTGAGGAAACTTTGAGGTTTGGGGAGGGGGTAGCTCCTTATCAGTCCATAATCAAAATGGGCCCAGGTTCTGTTTCTTTTCTGACCTGGAGCAGAGGCAGCCCTGGGGGTTTAGCCACATGGATGGTCACCTTAGTCCTGAGCCTGGTCATGCCTTGGCCCCAGTGTGCATCACAGCCAGGACCCAAATCTCACACGCACTGGTCATACCCAGCCTCATCTTCCTTTCTCATTGCAGGCTCTGGCATGGCCAGTGGAACTGAGGCCACCATCCAAGTGGCTTAATCCCCATGGCTTCTTCCACTCCAGCTGAGGAAAGAAACCAACCCTAGAGGGCAGAAAGCCAGCACAGTGGGGCTCCACCTAGCTGGGGGATGAGCCCCACAAGCCCATGAGAACCTGCAGAGCTGTGCTGGGACTGTCACCAGCATCTACTGAAAAAAAATAAGTGAACCCACCGGAATTTTGGGGCTTCTCTGGTGGGTCATATAGTAAAGAATCCGCCTGCAACGTGGGAGACCTGAGTTTGATCCCAGGGTTGGGAAGATCCGTTGGAGAAGTGAACAGCTACCCACTCCAGTATTCTGGCCTGGAGAATTCCATGGACAGAGGAGCCTGGCAGGCTACAGTCAATGGAGTCACAAAGAGTCAGACACGACTGGACTTTTTATATTCAGGTTCAGCACCCACTCTGATTAAACACCTGGGAAGTCCCATTAGAGGCTGACCTACACTAGGGGCTTCCTCCTACAAGTACTAGATTAGGGCCTTTGTATCAACATCAAAAATGTAGCAGTACCTATGATCAATACCACATGTCATTATTAAATTCTTAAAATCTCTGAATACAATTTTCAAGTCTCTGGGCAGAAATCAAACTATATTCCTGAAGGAAAAATATACAGTAAGTTTGCAAGTGAATCCACTCATTCATACACAATCCCCTTCAAACTCCCAGATAAACACACACAGAGGCATATTCAGACATGCACACACACCCATCCACACTTCCACACACCCTGTGGGGCACTTCTGTCTAACACCACAAACACTTGCCTCACTGAGGCTTATCAAGTTTATACTTTTATTATACTCTGAATAGAGGTGATATTTAAAGAGCAGAGAAAATGACTATACAAAGGATTTATAGAACATTCATTTACATACTGGATATATTCTTTACAATATAAGAAAAGTAAAAATATCCACTACTAGGTAAGGCAGAGAAGGAGACACAATGAGGTCTCTGATGCCAAGAATACACACGGAGACCCTTAAATGCGGTGTGACTTAACACGTTTACAGGTTAACACTGGAGGAATACAGCATAGGTTAATGAGCAGGTTAACAGGCTCTGGCTATGAGGCTATGATGCTAGTGGGGTGCAGTCCTCGTGCACAATCCAGCACAGTACCCCTGTGCCCATGGGCACCCCAGATGCCTGGGGATGTTGCTTCCCTGACTGCCCAGAGCCAGTGTGGGTGGTGGGGCTGCCCAAGGTCTGAGCACAAAATTCACGGACTTGTCTTGTTCCATTTTATACATATGTAACACACTGTTGTACCAGCTCCTCAGAAACCAGGAAACTCGATTCCTTTCATTCCTTACTCCAGAGGGAGCTGGTTGCTGGGAGGAAACTTCCTTGACCACTGAGAGAAAAAGGCTCAGCTGCCAGTCAGTTTAAAAACCAAATGTCAGGGCTTGTATGATCTGGACAAGGACAGCCACGGGTGGGAGAAGGTCCCTCTGTGACTGGGGCAGTTGATGCTACTAAGTCCGGAACCCCTCGTGAGCCCTTTTTTCCTCTGTCAGAAGGATAAGGGACCTCGCCTGCAGTCTCTGGGTCAAACTTGTGGACCAGCATCTCAGGAGGAGGCCCCTTTGGGAGCCAGCACAAACCTCTGCTCCTCTTCGCTGAGTTCTGCTGTGAATGAAAAACTGAAATGCTAGATGCCCCCACCCCAGCGACCAAGGCATCAGGCCTCTGGGAGACACCAGCACACTCTTGGCCATGCCGCCACGTCAGAGAAGAGCGTCCACAAGGACCAAGGCAAACATTTGGCACAGAAACGAGGCACGTGTGTTGGTGCATCAATAGGAGCTAAACAGTGGACTCACCCACCTGCTTTCACACACACACACACGCACACACACACACAAACAGTGCCCACTGGATTCGGTGGATCCCACCTCTGCTGTCGCTAACTGTCTCTGCCCCACTTTAGAAACAAAGACTCCACAGAGCACTTCAAACACTAGTGTGATGACTGCCGTGGTGATTCCTGGTGTTTGAAGAGCTGGTGCTTTATTTGGGAAGCGGAGGAGATGGACAGTTCTTTGGGGATGCAGAGCCACGGCGTGAATGTCTGGGGCGATGGGAAGGAGACGAGGGCTTTATGACGATGTTGCCCAGCTCTGTCTCTTGCTCTGGGGAGCCTGCAAGACCACTGGCTTCTCCCAAACCTCTGACCACTGACAGATGCAGGTGGACAGACCTCTACTTAGCAACATGCACATCAGCATAAACAGCATGCCTGATTTGGTGTCTAAGATGATGCAGAAGAGCTGGGAACCAGTGTAGAACACCTCCCCTTGCTCAGGTGCCAGAACACATGGATCCCAGTGGGAGACAACAGGCGGGTGGAGACAGATGAGCACTCCCGCAGGTCAACAGTTCTGGGGTGGTGAGCTTTCCCAGGCCCCATGCGATACAGAGCAAGCCTGAGTCTCAAACTAATCATGTCCCACCTCTCAAGGCCTTCCTCCCCAGAAAGGCTGTATCTGCAGCCAGGAAACCACACGTGGATGGTCAAGTGTTCGGAAGGCTGCTTGTGGAAACCAAATATGGATGATCAAGCATTTGGAAGGCTGCTTGAGGCAAAGCCAGTTTTGGCAGCCGCCCTCAGGCAATGACAGCTGAGAGCATGGCCAAAAGAGTCCATACTGCACTCCTGGTACATCTGACCGGGAGTAGACGCTAGTCTTAGAACCCTGACCTTGGCAGACGGCAGCATGTAGACACCAGTACAGCATAACAAAGGCAAACTGTTATCATAAATAACTTGGCAAAAGTAAAATATAAATTATATGGAAATGGGGCTTTTCTCCTATCTTCTCACTTTTCCCTCTCATGGCCCAGTGCGCCATTCAGACCTGGTATGTGAGCGGAGGTGGGGAGCTGTCCCCACGCTCGGGCTCTGGCCTCACCGTGACCAATGTGACCTTTCTTGTCCTCGCCGCCCATCACATCGTCCCCTCGCCCACGATGCCATAGTGCTCCAGGAGGGCCTGACCTGCACGAACCTTCAATCAACATGCATCCCCTTCTCAGGTTAATCAATATCTCCATTGTGGGAGGATAGAGGTCCTGGCGTGTCCACTGACCAGGAGCGCTCTGACATGGCAGTGACGAGGCACTCAGGGCCACGGGGAGCAGGCTGGGCTCCCCTCCTTCCCATAAACACCAGAGTGTGAGGAACAGGGGTCCCCACGTCTCCTTGAATGGTTCTTTCCCGAGCGAGGACTGGATGGGCGCACCTGATGTCCAACGTCCTCTGCCCAGAAATGCATCCATGAGCTGTGCCCCTCAACTGAGGCCACAGGTGGCAAGGTTGTTTGTTCTCATGTTTGAAAAGTCGGAGGAGCCCCTTTCCCTCCTGGTGCTGGACTACCAGGGTCACGTCGGCCCCTCTGGAGTCTCTGGGCTGTGAGGGCTCAGATCTTCTTAGGGGAGCCGATCATGACCTTTGACACGAAGTTGACAATGGCGCTGGCCGGCTGCTCGGGGTCATGCTCTGCAAACAGGTGGCACACGTTGTCCGTGGCACTGCCCTGCTTCCGGGCCACAAATCCAAAGACTCTGCAACAGGAAAGGTGGGTTAGCATGCCAGCCGAGGCCCATCCCTCCCACAGGACGCACGCCTCTGCTTCTTCCCTCACCATCGTCACCTCTAAACACCACCTCTCCAAAATCTTGGGGCGATATCCCCTGCCAGACACCTGCCCGTACATCCCCTCCATGCCGTCAGGGAAGATGCTGTGCCCAGACTTCGCAGGGGAGGAACCCGAGGAGCAGGGCTGGGGAGGGCCGGCCATGAGACTGGGACCTGAACTGAAGACTTGGGTCTAGCCTGGCTGGAACCCTCCAGACCTGTCAGCTCCTGGGCACCAGTCCCGAGTCTCTGGGGAGGACCCTTGCTCCACCACAGGAGCTGCCTGTTCCCTCCTCACACCATCAGAGCAGACGGGCGCAGACAGGCACATGCCTGCAGATGCCAGCACCCCAGCCTCGGTTCCTGGGGTTGGGGTGCTCTGCCTAGATGCCCGCACTCCCAGCCACTGGGGCTGGAGGATGGGGGTGCTAAAAACACACCAGGGGCTCCCTGCCCAGGCCACATGTGTGCAGGAGAGGAAACCATTTAAAAGAACAGCACAATCTATTTTTTCTGAATAAGCTTTCATGAGCCCCAAACAACACAATAACTACCATTATCCAAACCCAAATCCCTGGATTATCCCTTATTTAAGGTCCTTCTTCTCTTTCTCAGAGAAATGAAGGATGTTTTTATCTGAGCTGAATGGTTTCCACCCCATGGGAGGGACAGGCCAATGGCACTCAAGTGACCCTCCGGGGCAGCAAAGCCCACATATGGGGAGCGCATTTGGTCCTAAGAGCCAGAGCTGAGGTGGCCTGGGGTAATGCCCCTTCTGGAGGGCTGGGGAGGCCTCCTAGCACTTTATTAGATGCCAAGACAAAGCTATAAACTCAAAATTGGAATCCCAGGAGAGGGCTCCTGCAGTGAGACATTTGCGGTCATCAAATTTAGGTGACATGGAGATGGTCACCTGTGGGGGTGTAGACAGCTCTGGGGGATCTGAGGTTACACGGGCAGCAGGGCTGGGGGCTCCCTCTGGTCTGGGAAGCACTGACGCCTATTGCACCCACGAGGCCCTCCCTAACACACCAACCCCCTCCTCAACCGCCGGAAACGCCATGCAATCTGCTTCATGCTATTTATACCCTATTTTATGGGTCAAATGGAAGTGTTGCTCATTCAGAGAAGAGCAAACAGAAAAGTTAACCCTTGGCAGGCCCCTTCTGCATATAAAGAACACTTGCATTTTTGTTTAAAGCCAAACCCAAACCCATAAGCATTATTTCTCATCTTCCTCTTTGGAGATCTGGAGTGGAGTGAGTGTCAACTGAGAGAGGACACAGGCCGGCTGGCAACGTACCTCGAGCAAGGGCCGTCTGTGACCCACCTTGCAAATCAGAACAAGAGAAGAGTCATGTTAATTTCTTTAGTAACTTAAAAAGCCAAGGAAGCACATGCATCGCTTAGTAGGGATACGGGCATCTTACTTTCTGTCCTGTGGGTCCAGCGCACAGAAGATCACGCTGCTCACGGGGTAGTGTCTCCGGAAGAAGAGCCTGCAGGGACACGGGGGAGCACAAGCCCGTCACTGGGGTCTTGCAGTGACAGTGGTGCCCTAGGAGGGCCCCCCATGAGGAGGTTTAGCGGGGGCAGAAGTCTATTTTATGCTTTTACTGGTCATCTGGAGAGAAGAGTAGAGCGTATATTTGTTAGAAATCAGCAGACATATGAAGCTGGGCGCTTGGGAAGGAGCAAGTCTTGGGGTGAAGGCAAGCACCGTGAAGAGCAAAATGGAGAAACTGCATCAAACTGAGTGAGTCCTGGCCTTCCTGCCTTCATCCCAGGAAGCCACCAACTATCTACAGCTTTAGATGATTGCCTGTGAAAACGGCTTCAGTATAACCCACCATTCTCCTGCGAGAGGAGCCCAGTCACCCCCATAAGGGATCTAACGGCCTGCTGTAAACCATGCACATTAAATTCACGGGGAGGTGCTGCTAATGCCAGGCCAGTACAGTAGCTGGGGGAACCATCAGAGGACCCCTCTGTACTGGTCCCAGCCCCTGTCACTCGTCCTTTGCTTCATGGCCAGCCCTGTGTGCCCCACACCAGCTGGACAAGTGCCCCCTCCTCCTGAGGGAGGTGGTGTCCCCAGAGGCCAGCATAAGGGAAAGGGATGGGTGGAGCCAGGCACCTTTCCATGGGGCATGCTGAAGACACAGCCCCCTTTATCCAGCATCAGCTGTACAGGCATGTTCCGTCTGGCAAAAAGAAAGCTCCTGAGTGCTGTGGGCGCAGCCCATCCCCAGGGTTTTGTAAGCACACGGGGAAACCAGAGGTACACAAAGAGCACACCGGTAGCAGAAGAAAATAGAGGCTGCAAAGGAAGGAGCCGTGCTGTCCCGCCTGACCCTGTGTCCGCGCTTCGGCCGAGCCAGGCTCGCAGCTTGTGTCTATTTCATTCAAGTCACAAACATTCCGAGCAGCTACCTCGGTGCAGCTTGAAAAGTGAGGGAACTGAGTGCAAAGCATGCGGGGCCTGCTGTGTGGACCACTTGGGTCAAGAGGGGAGCGAGGACCCAATTTGAGCGGTAGAACCCACACCCCACCCCACACTCCCCGCCTATTTTATCCTGAGAGCAGTGGTTCAGAGCTCCTCCAAAGCCCGGGACTAGCTCTGGAACAGGGGCCACACTGGGAAGAGCTCCTCGGGCACTGGTGTGGGCGCTGCCCTTCCAGCTGGCGTGCGGACTGGTAGCTGCCTACCCCTCGAAGCTCCTGCCACCACTCTGCTTTTTAGGGCAGCTGATCGGGCTCCTTCATTAACTACAGCAGGCTGTTTCCATTGCAAATAAAAAACTGCCTCCGAAATGCCTTTCATCCTGAGGTCAAAGGCTCTGCCATTGTTCTGTCCAGGCACCTAACCCTGCTCTGTGCTCCGGCTGGAGCTCCACAAGTGCCCCCTCTCCCTGAACCTCCGCTCCCTTGGAACCCACTCAGCGACAGCTTGGCAGGAAGTCCCTGGAAATTGAAACAGCATCTACTGCCTAGATGTTCAAATATTGCTAAGATATAATACTATACAGTATCTAAATAATAGTTAATAATTATTGAAATAAATTATTCTTTTATATTATATATATTATATGACTAACATTAACTTAATACTGAAATAATATCTAACAAGGTCACACTCTTACCTGAAACAGGATAATAGTTATAACTTCTGTCATAACTGTTAGAAGTAATGACACTAAAGCAAAGATGAGTAGAGTCCATCATAGTCACGGAGTGTTTTTATAGAAATGACTTAGAAGATTTTTGCATTTGCAGATTACACACACACTGTGTGTGTATCTAAGAGATACTCAAAGATCTATGTATCTTTTAAAAATTTTTACTGATTCTTTAAAAAAACAGCATATGGGCCAAATGTTAATAGTTTATATATGTCTCTGGGGACATACCGAACATCAGGACAAAGCACAGACTGACCGGATCATTGATTCATTCCTGAACTGCAAAGCTCTGCCTGGTGACCACCACATGTCCAGGGGCTTGAGCAGAGCTGGTAGGAGGTCTAACCCCAGGTGAGGCCAGAAGCCTTGCCCGCCCACCCCGGCAGCTCGGCCGCTGGGCACACTCACTTCCTCTGGTTGTCCGTCAGGGTGATGCCCTGGGCCGACACCTTGAAGTGCACGACTGTGGACAAGGGAGGTGGCTCCTGGACTAGGGTCATGCTCAGGGCCTTCTGGATGGCTTGGTGACCCGTGAGGGACTCCATCTCCACGGAGTTCAGGTACCATACATTGCAGGCTGGAAGACACAGGGGGAAGCGGCGTTAATGCGTCTGCCAGACTCAAGGGCCCTGGGGCTTACGAATGACGTGCATAAATTCATGGCCAGGTGTATCTGGGGCAAGTGCCCTTTATTTCTAATTCCAAAGGTGTGGACAGCAAGTGACTCAGAGACACACACACACCCAGCACTGGAGTCAAGGAGACTTCGCCCACTGGTCAGGATGTGTTTCCACCTCTGCTGAGTTATTTATACCTGGCATCCCTGCGGGGATGGGGAGACTGGAGACACCTCCTCAGTCTCAGTGTGGACCTAGGTGGGACGAGAGCCCAACCACACCTGCAGTTAAGGAAACATCCCGAGAGGGGAGCGTGCAGTCTGGACCCTGACTATCCACCCTGCAAGGAGTTCTAAAAGCACAGGCATCCAGAAAGAGCTGCTGAGAACGAATGACTTGCAGTGACTCAGAATATAGTTCTGTCCCAGGCAAAGAGCTGGGACAGCCTGTCCCATCCCCACCCTGCAGGGGGCTGGGGGCTTGTCCATTGCCATCACCCCTTGGAGAGGCAAATAGCTGATTGTGAATGCGGCTTTGTAAACAGCCTGAAGGCCTTTTGAGCCTAGCTCCCTGCATAAGTCAATGGGTTGTTGTGACCACGGGACATTCAGACTCTGCCTCAAGTTCAGTTGTGTAGGAGCCATGACCTCTCCTGGCCACTCCCCAAGGATGTGATCCCCCCAGGAACAGAGCCGCTCTCATTCCCCAGTCTGCCAGATGCAGCTCTGAGAGTGAGTAGGGGTATCTTCACTCCATCTCTAAAGGCCTCTAGATATTCACTAAACAGAAGTGAAAGTGCTTTCCTGTGACTGGATCGATCAACCAGGCTGTGTCCCCACCCAGGCTGTCTTCCTTTGGGAGAGTCTCCCTGGAGGCCTGGCCACGAACTGGCTCCGCCTCCACCCCAACTTCTGAGACTGAGCAGCAGTCATACCTGTTGGCAGGTGCGCTGCCACATGACCACGCAGGTGGGTTAAGAAGAACAGAAATAAAGTACAGTGTCCCTGGTGTCAGGACGCAGGGCACACCCACAAGAACCCTGTGGCCTGTCCACAGCCCTCTTAAGCTGGGGTCGCTAGGACTGCGTCTCATGCTGCAAAAATGGCCTGGCCTGAAACTAATAAGCAATTACAGCAAGGTTGCAGGATACAAGGTGAATATACAAGTTAGTCACTTCCCTAAGAACAAGAGGAATTTGGAATTAAAAACACAATCCCAATTTATATTAGCACCCCCAAAATGAAATAGGTATAAGTCTAATAAAATATTGTATGTACAAGATCTATATGAGGAAAACTATAAAACTCCCACTGATAAAATCAAAGAACTAAACTAAATATTCCACATTCATGAATGGGAAAACTCAATATATAATTAAGATGTCAGTTCTTCCCAACGTGATCTGTAGAGGCAATGAAATCCCCATCTAAATTGTAGCAACTTACTCTGTGGGTATGAACAAACCTACTCTAAAGTTTATATGGAGAATAAAAGACCCAGGGAAGTCGATACAATATTGAAGGAAAAGAACCAAATGAGAGGACTGATATATTAATACCTGACTTTAAGGCTTACTATAAAATGTCAGTAATCAAGACAGTGTGGTATTGGTGAAATAATAAGACAAACAGATGAATAGAGGAATGAGTAGAGTCCAGAAATAGATCCACATAAATATAGTCAGTCGATCTTTGACAAAGGAACAGAGGAGATGCAATGTAGCAAAGACAGTCTTTTCCCACAAGTGGTGCTGGAACTGGACATCCACATGCAAAAACAATCCATCTAGACACAGACCTTAAACCTTAAACCCACCAGAAAAATTAACTCAAAACAGAACAGATGTAAATGTAAAACGTAAACTATAAAACTCTTATAAGACAGGAGAAACTGCTGAGATGACTTTGGTGATAACTTTCTAGGTACAAAAGACAGGATCCATGAAAAGAAGTATTGATAAACTGGGCTTCATTAAAATAAAAAACTTATCTTATGCCCTGAGACACACTGTCAAGAGGATGAGAAGACAAGCTGCCTCCTAGGAGAAAGTATTTGCAAAAGACAAATCTCACAAAGAACCAAAATATACAAAGAACTCTTAAAATTCAGCAATAAGAAAACAAATAACCCTATTGAAAAATGAACAAACAACTTTAACAGACACCTTACCAAAGAAGATATGAAGACGGCAGACAAGTACATGAAAGATGCTCCACGTCATATGTCATTGGGAAGATGCAAATTTAAATGACAATGAGATACCACTAACCACCTATTTTGAATGACCAAACTCCAGGACACTGACAACACCAACTGCTGGGAGGGTGTGGAGCAGGAGGGAGTCTCATGCATTGCTGTGGGAATGCAAAATGGTGCAGCCACTCGAGAAGACAGTTTGGTGGTTTCTCACAAAATGAACATACTCTTACCATATGATCCAGCAACTGTGCTCCTTGATACTTATCCAAAGGAGTTGACAATTACATCCACATGAAAACCTGCATGTGGATGTTTATAGCAGTTTTATTAACAATTACCAAAATATATAAGCATTCAAGATGTCCTTCAGTGGGTGAATGGATAAAGTGTGGTATATCCAGACAATGGAATATTATTCAGCACTAAAAGGAAACAGCTCTCAGGCCCTAAAAGGACATGGAGGAATCTTAAATGCATAATACCAAGTGAAAGAATCCAATCTGAAAAGGCTCCACATACTGTATGATTCTAATCATATGACACTTTGCAAAAGTGAAACCACAGAGACAATAAAAGGATTGGTTTGCCAGGATTTGGGAGGAGGGATGAGCAGGTGGAGCACAGAGGATGTTTAGGGCAGTGAAACTATTCTGTGTGATACTACAATGGTGGATACATGTCATTAAACATTTGTCCAAATCCATGGGCTTCCCAGGTGGCGCTACTGGGAAAGAACCCATCTGCCAACGCAGACATAAGAGACTCAAGTTCGATCCCTGGGTCCGGAAGATCCCCTGGAGGAGGGCATGACAACCCACTCCAGTATTCTTGCCTGGGAAATCTCCATTGACAGAGGAGCCTGGCGGGCTAGAGTCCATGGGGTCTCAAGGAGTAGGACACGAATGAAGCAACTTAGCATGCACGCATAGAATGTACACCAGGAGTGAACAGTAATGTAAACTATGGACTCCGGGTGACTGAGATGGGTCAGCGTAGGTTCATCAGCTCTAACAAATGCCCCACCTGATGGAGGATGTTGTTAATTGAGAGGCTGTGCATGTGTGTGGGGACAGGGGGTATAAGAGAAACCTCTGCAGCACCCTCTATGAACCCAAAACTGTGCTAAAAAATAAAATATATTAATAAGAAAAGAGTGCCCCCAGTAGCTTGCTGTCTGGTGGTCGGTGTCACCCTGGGTCAAACTGTGGACTCATTGATCACTTTACTATATATCTGCTGGAGGGGCACGTTACCCACAGTCTATCTGACCATGTCCCCAAATAAAACACAGGTTTTGACATTTATACTACTGAATTTGGTCTTGTTCAGCCCGTGGAGTCCTGGCCTGCCGCCAGGACACTTGCCCCGCCACCCCCAGCCCAGCCCTGTGGTGGCTTGTACAGAAGGAAGCCTCCCCTGACACAGCAAGGAAAGGAACCCAGCCTGCATGCAAGAAAGGAATCCCACCTCTGCCCAGGAGCCAGTAGGAGAGGAAAACACATCGAGGACTGACCTGCCCCTTGCTTCAGCAGCTCGGCCGCAGAGTTGGCCGCCGTTTGCTGAGGATTTTCGGCTATTTCCTCCAATGGATCTGTAGGAAGAAGGAACAAGAAAATGCATGACAATGTGGATGCTCATGACTGCATGCCGGGGCTCTGCAGAGCTGGGCCTTCCTCCTGGCAACAACAGCTGCACCCAGAGAAGCCATCATCACACTTCAAGCAAAATCTGGGATGGCAAAGGCCAGAAAATTACCCTTCTCATTTATGAATTAATTTATATGAACAATTACATTTTGAAACGTAAGTCACATCTGCCTATATTTTAAATTAATCATCTTTCTGGAACATAATGCAATTATGTGAACTTGAGATGGCCTAAGAAAGCAGGGATATGTCTGATCATATGCTGTGGGTGCTATTTTTAAAAATTCTTTTCCCATGGATAGTTTGAAACAAACACAAAGGTAAACAGAATAGTTCATCTAGCACCTAAAGTCAACAATATCAACATTTTTATGATTTTGTAGAATTACAAAAATGAAATGTGAATGACCTTGCAAGGTCTCTGAGTCCAAGCATTTTATACTTCTGAGCTATAGAATCTTTGCTCCACAGAAGCTTTTCACAAAGCCATGATATAAAGATATGAGTGGAGGCTGTAGGGGCAGTGGGCCACCTCTTACCTGACCTGGCCACCTCTTCTTACCTGACCTGACCTATTCAGAGTTTACCCACAGACATGTGATGGAAAGGAAGTTTTGTTCTGATTTTTCTCACTGAATCTCTATGGATTCCAACACTTTGTGAATGACCCCACACAGAGAACCAGAGCAGCCCTGGGGCCCCGGCAGCGTACCTCTATCCGGAATGAGCAGTTTGCAGGGCAAAGCCAAGGGCGTAATGGAATGCTGACACACCAAAGCCGTCAGGCTCCCTATGAATGGATGAACAGCAAACAGGAGTGAGCACAGCCCTAAATACTGCATTGCTCAGCTAATTCATCTACTGAAAGGAGGCTGCTGTAAAGCATGTCACCTTATATTTTTAGCAACCTACATACTCAATAACTGGGAATTTGTGCAAAGCTTCAATGAAGCAGCAAGTCCAGGAGACAGCAAAGGGGCAGGTAATAGGAACTACAGATGATTCTCACCAAAGATATGCCATTGCCAATTTATAAAGAACAAGTCACACAGTCTGCTGATTCTGAGACCACCCTCACTGGCACCACCAAATCGTCTCTGTAAGGCGATGCTTTGGTTTGCTCAAGCTCTGCCTGTGAGTGCATGCCATCTTTTGGACACGCTGCAGGGTCAAAAAATATCTCTTCTCACGGGGAATCTATGCTTTCCTTGTGCCTGGTGGACTCCCAACCTTATCCATACTTCTCTGCTCGCCTGCATAGACCATACCTAACGGAACCTGCATTTCCAATCCTAGCATGGTGCATTTTATTTGCCTAGTTTCAAGAATGCTTTTAAGAACAATTTCATATCCAGTTTATTTTAGAAATGATAATTGAGGGATCTAAAAATGGGGATGAAAAGTAGATGCTCTGAGTGAAGCCCCAGCAGAGTGATGGACCAAGCAGAGAGAGCTCATGCTCATGGGTTCAGACACCATGTCAGGCGCCCAGCCACTTACCGAAATATGGTTCATTGGAGCACCCTTTCAACCGCACTCCTTTTGGGGTACACTCAATCAAAAAATGCCGAACAAGTTCATTGGCCAAATCTCCAGCTGAGGGGAGAGATTTAAAACAAAGAGAAGAGCATTTTTAAAAATGAGAGCATGGGAGGATGAGAGAGCACGAAGGAGAATCTGGCCCCTGCAACAGGTAGGCTGCAAACAACCACTCCAGGAATAGCAGCTGGATTGCAGGACAGTGTCTGAGCACTGCCTGGATGGGCAGCTAGAACTCCCTCCAGTGACCACGGCTGGAGGTGGAGGAATCCTTGGGAAAGAGCTTCAAACATTCTGCAGAATTCCCAGTTATGGGAATGAGCAGCAAAGAACTGAGAACATGTACCTCCAGTTCCTTCACCTCCTAAGACGAGAGCTTAGAAGGACCCAGACACAGCATGATGGCCAAGAATGAATCACTGGAAAGAGCTGGAAGGGTGCCAGTCTTCTGAGTAAGATTTAGCCAGGAGTCAGCTACCAAGCCCCTCCTGAAAGCAAGCCCTCTAATCATATTGCTACTACACTGTGTTCATGCCAGCCCACGAGCCCAAAAAGAAAGTGCATCCTGAAAAACCACAGAATGGCAAACTGTCTGGTGGTGGAAAAGTACTAATAACAAACAGAAGAAAAAGAAGTCACTGCTGTGCTAATGAATCCCACAGACCTTCATGTTGTGCTGTGTCTCTGTCCCACCTCCTTCAGCACCCTCCCTGAGAATGTGTCTCCATGGCAACAGGTTTCCATGGAAATGTGTCTGCTGTAACTTCTAACATTTCTGATGGCCAGGTCTGCTAGAGGCAGGTTTGGGCCCCACACCTGGCCCACAGCAGGTTCCCTAACGATGCTTATTATAAACAACAGTGACAAATATCAACATCAGTGTCAGCATTTCGCAAGGGCAGTATAGCTGGTAGGAAAGGAAATGATCAGATTCCATAAAAGGCAGTACTGAATAAAAACGGGGAAAAGAACATTTTGCCATTCAGCTGTGGGAGGAAAATGATCCATAGCTTCTAAACTGAAGGAAGACCCAGAGTGTGGTCTGGATGCCAGTGGTGAGAAGTGACTCAGTGGGAAACCAGCTGTGTAGGGGTTTGGAGAACAGCCCCCGCCACACGTCTGTCGCTGTTCTGTCTCTGGGGTACCAGGGGTGGCTGGTGACTTGCTGGGCTTTTTCCTGGTTTAGTCAACTCTCCTCTCAGATCTGTCCTTACACTGTGAAATCCAAATACCAGATCCAAGGGCTGGTTGAAGACTTGGCAGCCAGATAAAATTTCACCAAGAGGACACCAGCAACGCTGCATGTCCAGAAATCTGCTATTCTAAAATCCTCTATTTTGTTGCCTTCGCCTGAAGACTGAGTCAATATTGACCTTAGAGGCAGGATGCACACCTGGAGGTTAAGAATTATACACCACCATCTGTATTTCCAAAAAGATAACACATGCAGGAAAAAAAAGTTTTGGCCTAGGTTTGAAAGCTCCAGCTGAACACCAAGGGGGCAGAATCTGTGCTCATTCTGGCCCACCCTTCCCTCACCCAGGTGAGTCCAGGTGCCGAGCAAGAGTCATGTGACCTGCTGACATTCCAGCCCACAATCTCCATTTAGGGGAAAAGAATCTTTTCCCTTTCCTTAGAATTTGTGGCATAGTTGGTAAAAAAAAAAAAGGCACAGAGGGCAGGATGAGATTAAAAAAAAAAAAAAGAATAAACCAGAAGCCATATATTAGGGGACAGAGGAAGGGAGAAAGTCTATTGCTTTGTTGGGAACCGAGCTTGTCCCTGAGGGAGCAGTGAGAAAAGACCTGTTGATTTTGTATTTGAATGGGTGGTTATCAGCATGAGCTCAGGAATTGTTTTAGACAGGTTTCCCAGGTGGTGTTAGTTAGATGAAGAACCTGCCTGCTAATGTAGGAAATGTGTAAGAAACATGAGTTCTATCCTGAGTTGGGAAGATCCCCTGGAGGAGGAAATGGCAACCCACTCCAGTATTCGTGCTTGGAGAATTCCATGGACAGAGGTGCCTGGTGGGCTGCAGTCCACAGGGTTGCAGAGTCAGACACAACTGAGTGACTAACACTTTCACTTTTCACATTCCCTAGCTCAGGTCCTAGAGAGGAGTGATACTCTGACACCAAACTAGAGATTAGATTTTGGTTTCTAGATACTATTCCCCAACATAAAGAACCAAGGATCTTTAGAGAAATGGCTGGAGCAGGGGAAGTACAAGGTAAGCCTAAAACACGCTTGCTTTCAGAAAGCTGGAGCACTCACGGGCTAATGGGGGTATGTCAGAAGGACACGGGGTCACTGGAAGGGCCTTCACCAGTTAAATCCAGTATCCTCGAAAACCAAAAGCCAAGGTGGTGATGGATTATGAAACACAGAAAAGGGCATGTAGGGGCTTCCCCACAAGGCGGTCACCTGTGGTTGGATACATGCACATCTGCTTCACGATAATGTTTACTTATGCATGTAGGCATCGCAAATGCTTTTGTACCTGGTTATGTTCACAAGTGAAAACATTGAAAAGGTCAGAAGACGCCCTGCCTGCACTACACATTATTCAGCTAGAATTTGCCACCAGTGCAATGTTGGACGAGAGACGGAGGAAGTCTTTGTCCTTTTCCCTGAGAAGGGAGAGTCTCAAGACTTCAGGCTCGCACTGGCCTCATCTTCAATCCATCAAAATATTCTACAGGGTGTAGGAACAAGAACCATGTATACTGTATGCCACCTTCTATGTAAGAGAAAAGGAAAAATGCCTATTTGTGTGCACTGAACAGATAGTGAGAAGACAGGAATTTATTACAGATGTTTACCCACAGGAAGCAAGAGGGGACTGAGGCAGACAGGGCTGAAAATGGAAACAAAGACTCCTGATCAGAGGCCTTGCTTTATTGTTCTGTTATTTGAACAATGGGATGGATCACCCATCAAAACAAGTTAAAAAAAGAAAAAGGAAATTTATAAATAATTAACCTTCCTTCTTGAGCTAGGACAGTACTTACCAAAATACAGCCAAAAAAAATAAATACTAAGAGGAAAACCTATGAGTGCTGTTGCAAGTCACCCACCACCTCATGGGAACAGAGGGAACTGACAGGCAAGGCCCCGCTGAGCAGAGCAGGACCCACCTTTCTTGTTCATCTGCAGGACAGAGGGCGGGGGTGTGGCCACCTTCATGGCCAGGCCGTAGGCACCTCGGAAGGAGTGGCTGTCCCTGACGATGAATGACCCAGGCTCCTTGTCCTTCAGCATGGCGATGGCTGCAGAGGGGAACAGACAGACGTGAGTGTCTGTGGGGGATGCCATGGCCTGACTCCACTTACGGCCGTGACAAGGGTAAGGGAAACTGCAATGACCAGAAGTTCCGTGTGGGCTTCACTATTTTATTTTACAGGGTGGCCCGTCCGTTCAGATCACAAAGGTGCTGCCTTCACACGCAATTCCCATTAACCCCACAGCATCTTCGAAGCCCAAATGAGGACCCCACCTGACAGCCCAGGAAACCGAGGCCCACTGGTTTCCGCATACAGTTCGTGGAGCAGGAAGTCAGGCAGGGCTGCCACTTGGTCCCCGGCGTGGCCCTGCCCTACAGCTCCCTTGCGTGCACTTTCAACTTTCCATAGGAGGAAAGAAATTTCCAATCATACTTTCTGAAGACTGTGGATGTACCCCCAAAGTTACTGAATATTTAATAAAGTCCCAAGGTTCGGCCCAGGGGATGGCCATAGGTAGCCCTCCGTCCCGTGGCTTGGAGGCAGGGGTGGCAACTGTGGCCAGCTGTTTCCAGTCTGGACGAGGCTGTGAACCCCATCTGATGTGGCCAGTGAGGGCCATGAAATGCACCTGGCACCGCACCTGCCATCTGCCCCAGGGAGGCTGGAACACAGGTAGCTCTAATATCCCTCCCATTGAAGCTCAAGGTCCAGCCTCCCAGGTCCTGGACTCAGGATACAGGAAAAAAGAGGGATGGGTTAGCATCACAGTATCCTCAGGTTGATGCGGCCCAGACACCAGTGAGAATTTTCTCCAGTAACCAGAACACCTCTCAAGATTTCTTTTATACATTTTACAAAAAGAAAACTAGGGATTTAAAGTATAAAGCACTACACACTTATAGCCATGGAAATGCTGCCTTTCTGTAGAGCCCAGGGCCCTGTCTGGAGTAGAGTGGGCCGGACATTAACCTGGGAGTGGCTGGAAGCACCGTCAGCAACAGGAAATAACCCCAGAGAGCCCCCTGTTCCAGGTCCTCTGTGTACCCTGACTCCAGCCCCACCCCACAACATGGCATTTGCTTGGCTGCAGACAAAACAGCCAGTTTCTTCTACACCTTTTTCCATGCACTGCCCCAGCCTGTGGCAGGACAGGCCCCAAGCACGAGCTTATGCGCATGGTGGGAAAGAAGCAGAGGAAAGCACATGCTCTCTAAGGGGAGGGGGTCTGGTGTGACCCCAGGGGTGCAAGCCTAACACGTGGAGCCACAGCCCACCTGATGCTCTGGTACCCGCCCCCCAAGACGGGTGGGGAACAGACACCAGGGACCCAGGCCCATGAGCAGGTCTTGTCTCATAGCATGTTTTCTGATTATGGGAGCTGAACATATGTTATTTTTTTAAAGTAGGGGAAAGATCACTTACAGAAGTCATATTTTTCAATTGTGATAACCAAGGCTTTTCTTTGTAAGTCATGATTTTACTTCACTGTGGTACAAAGAAGTGCCCCAGCCTTCTGGGCAGCAGACTTCTGGGTGGTGGAGAGAAGGCTGGCTCCTCTCTGGCCCATTCTACCCTCTCAGGCCTCCCCTCTCCACCCATCACCAGGCCACCTGGGCACAAGAGAGCCTGAGGGCCATGCTGGACTCATTGTTTCTGAAACAGAAATGAACCCTTGCTGAGGTTGTGAGAACGAGCTAGTGTACCTTCAGGGGCAAAGCCAGGTCTGCCGTGTGGCTGCAGGGGCAGCAGCCACATCCTTACCACCTCTCTCCCTGCAGCTGGAGCTTTCAAGGATGCTGGAGCAGAGACCAGAGAGCACAGCTGGCACAGTCATACTTAATTTCTACTTTAGGCTTTCCCTGGTGGTACAGTGGTTACGAATCTGCCTGCCAATGTAGGGGACATGGGTTCGATCCCTGGTCTCGGAAGTTTCCACATGTCGCGCTCAGAGCAACCAAGCCCGTGAACCACAACCACTGAGCCCAAGTGCTGCAAGTACTGAAGCCCGAACACCCAGAGTCTGTACTCTGCAACAAGAGAAGCCACCACAACGAGAAGCCCATGTACCACCACAATGAAAAGTAGCCCTGGTTCGCTGTAACGAGAGAAAGCCTACATAAAGCAACGAAGACCCAGTGCAGCCAAAAATCAATAAATTAAAAAAAATTTTCTACTTTACTTTGGAGCCCCTTTTCTCCTGAGGTTTTTATGTTCACCTTTAAAAAAACTCCCAAGGAACTAACCTTTCCATAGAAATATGTGAACAGTTGTGCCCCAAAACAGGCAATAGGTTTTCTCCCCCTCCTCCATCTCCCTGAAATTTCATCACAGTTCTTCCAGAAAACAGCACATCCCAGCAGTTACAACAAACCCACAAGAGGCGTTCTTCCATTTGGAGAAGTTGGCACACCCACCAGAGCGTTCGTTTGCGTAGGTGCTGTCTGCACAAAATATCCAGAAAATAGAAGAGGTTCCGCTTTTGGAGTTCAACTGGGAAAATCAATGCCCCATGCACGTATTAGCTATTTTGAGATGGGATCCACCCCAAAGAAATATTTTTAAATGTGTGGCTAAGGATTGGGGGCAGGAGGAGAAGGGGACGACAGAGGATGAGATGGCTGGATGGCATCACCGACTCAATGGGTGTGAGTCGCGGGCGTGAGTCACTCTCTGAGTGAACTCCGAGAGTTGGTCATGGGCAGGGAGGCCTGGCGTGCTGCAATTCATAGGGTCACAAAGAGTCGGACACGACTGAGAAACTGAAGTAAACTGAAGGTGGCTTAGACAGTAAAGAATCCACCTGCAGTGCGGGAGACCCGGGTTGGATCTCTGGGTTGGGAAAATCCCATGGAGGAAGGCATGGCAACCCATTCCAGTAGTCTTGCCTGGAGAATACCATGGACAGAGGAACCTGGCAGGCTACAGTCCATGGGGTCACAAAGAGTCAGACATAACTGAGCAACTAAGCACAGCAAGATTAGTCAAATGACAATAACTCCTACTGCCTAGCAGATACCAACAAGGGAGGTTCCCTCCACCCAGAGTCTCTCCCCCACACCCTATGAGGCAGGCTGTGCCATGCCTGTCTTGCAGGACCCATCAGGCACACTCCAACCAAGCCCGCCTCTTCATTCAGAGAAGGAGACAGTCCAGCCCAGCCTCCACCTGGTCTGAAAGACTGAGCCACTGGAGTAGGATGGTCTATTTAGAACGCTCTAGAGCAAGGTCCTCAACAAGCACTCTCAGGGTCTGTCGAGCTGGATGAGGCACTGAGCACTAGAGCTAAGGACCACAGTGAGTGGGGTTCTTGCAACCAGAGCAGGGAGGGGACGGGAACGGAGCATCTGGCCACACCAGAGCCTGAAACGTGGTGAGTGCACACAGCACAAAGGCCAATTCAGGGACTCAGAAGCCTCTCGGGGCCAAGAGGGCTCCCCCCACATGACATGACAATTGGTCCATTGAGCTCATGGGAAGAAAGCCACATTCTTACCATTTTTATTATCTGCCTAATTGAGTATAAGAATTTCTATGAAAAAGTTGGACGGCTCTGTTTTCCAGGCATTTAACTATTCACATCCAGGCATTTCTGAGGAATTCCCCAGGAGAGCAGTTCCTAGTTTCTTCCCCAAGTTGAGATCCCAGCACAGAGTGGCGGTTCACCATGCGTTTAGCACACCTGGCCGCTGGAACACCCGCCATCCCCTTTCTCAGTCCAGCACTCCCAGCCACCCACCCCGGGGAACCTCCTTCCTGGGCATCCTGACCAGCGTCTGCCAGCCCCCCAGCCAGTTCCATGTCATCCTCTCCAAGAGACGCCTGGGAGTGATAAGCCCACAGGCGGCCGTGTCATCACCTCCAGGGAGGACAATAGCACCTCGCAGGGACCCCAGGAATTTCTGCTGAAGGAGTGAGTGCTGTTTGCCTAAGGGCCGGTCCCAGAGGGACCGCCACCAATGGCATGCCAGCTTCCTGCTGGGACATCTCTTACATTCGTGTTCTAGTAAAAAGTGACATGCAACTTAGCTGCTCAACAGTAGTAACAATTTCTCATATTTGCCAGCTGCCTTAAGACTGAATTGCACACCCAGAGTCACTGTGCTGTGTGTGAGAGCTGGGCTAAGGCTGCTGGCAGTCTGTCCTTCCGATGTGACACAGGCAGGTGTGCCCATTAATAGGAAAGACACTTCTTCCCCCTGACTTCCCCCTGAGGCTGGGACCCGTGACATCTCATCACAATCTGCGGCATCGCGGGCAACACCGGCCAGACCTTGGCTGGTGGAAGCCACCAAAAATTGCACCCCAACACTGGAATGATCATGGCTGGTGCCCTTCCTGGCTGGCTCCCTCCTTAGGAATAATGTTTTCCAATAAAAACTTAAAGGTTGCAGCCTTTCCCCCGAGGTAGGTAATGAAGTGCAGGCCTTGCTCTAACGCATCCAATCCCAGGTGATGCCTCCCCGACGCTCCCACCCCAGACACAGGGTCCTCATCCGGCCCACGCACCTTGCTCTCTGGAGATGTCCGCCTTGTACCAGAACTTGGATGTGTCCTGAACAAAGTTTACAGACACGTGCTTATCACCTGGATTATCTGCAAAACAAAATTTAAAAACAGTAACTATGAAGGGTGTTTTTTATTGCAACCTCTCACCTCAAAAGGACCTAGAAGTTCAAAGTCCCACCCCAGGTGAGAGCGCTCTATTTACAGGGGAGAAGCCTAACACGGAGCAGGGAGTGGCTGTTTGATAACAGAAAACACAAAGACAGCAGGACACCTCCACGATCGGGCACCCCATTTCACCCACACACAGTTACAAAGACAGAAAGCACGCAGAGCAAGGCTGACGTCCCTTACTCCTATCAGTGTCTAATTCTTTCTTCGACACTTGAAACATGAGATAATTAAATTTCAAATGTATTTGTTTAAAATTTTTTTTAATTACTATTACAGAACACTGACTCCAAGTGAAAAAAATAGAACCACCGTGGATGTCGGCGTTTTCTGCTGTTGAACAAAATCTAATGCGAATAATGCAGAAGTGTGTGCATGCTCAGTCATATCTGACTCTGCAACTCTATGGACAATAGTCCACCAAGTTCTTCCGTCCATGGGATTCTCCAGGCAAGAATACTGGAGCAGGTTGTCATTTCCTCTGCCAGGAAATCTTTCTGATTCAGGGATCGAATCCACATCTCTTATGTTGCCTGCACTGGGAAGAGGATTCTTTACCCCTAGGGTCACCTGGCAAGCCCAGGTGAATGAAGAGGCAGCTCCAGATTGGTATTTTCCTTTGGGCTAGGCTGAGATTCCCTGGCGGCTCAGTCACTAAAGAATCCGCCTGCAATGTGGGACATGTGGGTTTGATCCCTGGGTTGAGAAGATCCCCTAGAGGAAGGCATGCCAGTATTTTTGCCCGGAAAATTCCATGGACAGAGGAGCCTGGCAGGCTATAGTCCATGGGGTCACAGAATCAGATACGACTGAGTAACTAACTTTACGTTTATTGCAGTGAGATGGAAAAGCACCCTTGAAGGCTATGGATTCTTCTCTCAAGGTACTCAGCCCAGTAACAGCACTGGGGCTCACTGGGCAGGCCGAGCCATAACCCCAGGGTGCTGCCCTGCACGAGTGCAGGCTTGAGCACAAGGATAGGCCCCCTACCCGTGGAGATGCACCTACCTGGGGAAGGTGCTGCCCCCTCGGCAGCCTTGGAAAAGTCCGGGATGATGTTTGGAAAAGGGATGCTCATGGTACTCCCGCTGTGAGGACTGGAGAAGCCGCTGGAGGATGGCGAGACGGAGCCAAAAGACCGATCTCCCTCTGAGGTCCGCTTCTTCTCAGGAAGGGGTGGCTGCCCGGGCAGAGCCAGTCCCGGGCCCTGCAGGACCGGGCTGTGGTGGCCGCTGTGTCCAGGTGCCACCGTGAGAAAGCTGTGGGACAGGAAGCTGTTGTCGGCAGCCTCAGCTGCCGTCAGTGGGTTGCCAGGGGCCTGGGCTGCTCCGTGGGAATTGGCCAGCAAGGCCCCGGGGTCCTCCCCGGCGGGGAGCCCACCTCCCGCCATGGGGGCAGTGCTGAAGCTCAGGAAGGCCTGGTTGCTCGGGGGACCCAGAGCTTCCGGCGGCTCCGCCAG
>NW_011495058.1:2640650-2641960 GCF_000754665.1 Bison bison bison | reverse complement strand
GGGACAGCTCGGGGCCGTGGAAGGATGTCTGGAGGTCGGCAGGCGGGAAGTGGGGTCGCGCGGGGCCGTCCTTGCCAGGCCGGCTGCCCCCCAGGAGGGTCAGCGTGGACTTGGGGCTGGTCTCCACCCACTGGTGCTCAGCTGAGGAAGGGCTGTTCAAAAGACAAATGGCGAGACAATGACATATCCAGAGAGAATTAGCAGTGGTTAATTAGGGGAATTAGTCTAATTAGCCTGGGAATTAGCATCAGTTCCCACATGATGGGGACGAGAGGCGGGGTACTGAGGTTCCCCTTGCAGCAACGTGGGGCTCCCCAAATATCAGAACTCAGGCCCTGCTTCTCCAGCCTCCCACCTGACCATTCACCCCAGATGCTCAGTCCACAACCTCGAGGAGGGGAGGCGGCCCTCCCTGCCTCTACAGCCTGCGTGCCTTCCTTCCCACTCTGACCTGGCAAAGTCCCCTCTTCTCTTCAGTTCAAGCTGCAGCTCCACTGTGTCCGACTTTGAAGTCCTCCCTGCCCGTATCCATGTGAGCACAGGGATAGCGTTGTCCTTCCCCTGGTCCCACCACACAGGCACCACCCATGTATCTGCTTAAACCCCCTCCCCCGGGTTCCTCTTCCCCATGCCCAACATCCTCACACAGTCGATTTTCAATAAGTGCTTGCAGGACCACAAGCTAATTAAGGATACCAGTAAGAACACAAGAGATTACCATATCAGAAATGGGAAATTCCAACAGTAAGAATACTGGAGGAGGTTCAAGAAGGAGGGACATAGGTATATCTACGGCTTATTCATGTTGATGTTTGGCAGAAACCAACACAATACTGTAAAGCAATTATCCTTCAATTAAAAATGAATAAACTTAATTTTAAAAAAATATTGGAAACTATATTTAGAAATATAGAAAGACAAGTAACACGTATATCTCACTAGCAAACACATACTTGCTGTGTGTGTAACGTTAAGCCCTGATATGCAACGTGCCCCTTTTTTTGTAGAGAAATGAGGTGGGATTCAGGATGGTAACTGTAGAGCAATGTACCCACAAGTAAAACACTAAGAAATGATTCCTACCCTGAGCATGTGAATTTGCACAAGGGTAGTCCTTTGTGAAGCAGAAATAGGACATTTCTCTTTGTCCATGCACCCCCCCCCAACACCCAAGGCTTTCCCAAACACTAGCACAAATTCCTTTTTTTCCCCCGAGAGCAGTGCATCCTGCCTGCTCTCCCCACCCCCAACCTGCAGCCCTGGGCAGGCCCGCTCCTAGCCTGACCACTGCACCCTCCTTTCCAGCCTCA
>NW_011495058.1:2635946-2640550 GCF_000754665.1 Bison bison bison | reverse complement strand
CAATGCCTTCACGGTCCTTAACTGGCTGCTGTGCCCAGACTCTAAGAGCGGTGTGTTCCTTGAGCACCCCACCTGCTAAAAGTGAAGGTGGACACAGGAGTTTTTATTTTGACTGCATTTTTGAAGACCGATGGCTGTCAGTGCACAAGGCGGCCTGGTGTCGTGTGGAGGACGAGACCCCTGCCCCCCTCTTCCCTCTGTGGTGTTCAGGCTGGGGTCTGTAAGAGCAGCCTGTGTTTGGTTCAGTGGCCACCTTACCTCCCTCTCCTCTGGCTGGGGCTGTTCCCGGAAATGGTGCAGGAGGACGTGAATGCCCGCTGGAAGGAGGGCGCCGTGGGCATGTCGGCCCGGAGCATCGTGGGTTTGGGTCCAACAGGGCTCTCTGACATCCCCACAGAATGACTGAGAATCTCAGGGCAGCCTCGGGGTTCTGGAGCAAGGAAACATGAGCAGACTGTAAGCAGCAGTGCCATTTACGAAGCTTTCTGCTGCAGAAGGAGGTGATCTGACTCCACCAAGTGCAGCCTCCTCTTTCCCAGCACATTTCCAAAGGAGAAACATCTGGCTGGTCCTTGCAGCTGTCAACACATACTCATGAGTATCATCAGTGAGTAAGCTGAGGGCTAGTTACTCTGATACACTTACCGCCCCGATGAGATAAACCATTTCTCACTCTAGAATCGGCAAGGTCTCCATGCAAACCAAAGAAAGTGCAAACCAGCGGCTGTGGGGTGGGTGGGCAACTGATGAGTCTTGTGCTTTCAGCTAACACTTTCCTCCCCTAACACAGCCCTGCCTGCAGTGTCTTCACCCCCATGAGGTGCAGAGACCACCTGGCCTAACTCTTGTCAAGGGGGGATAAGAAGCCGAACACGAGGAAACCCTGCCTGACACCTACAAACCCCAGGCAACTTCACATGTTCCACTGACCAGATGTCCACCCTGCTTACAGTCTAGCATCACTACCATTTCTGGGTATTTTTAAAAATATGCAAAATATTTTTAAAAACTAATTTTTGAGAACTAGACAAATCTACCATGGTCAATAAATAATAATAAAATAATACTGTGAGAAATACAAGTTATTTTGCTTTCTGCCTTAAAACAAGGGAGGATTGATCAGAAAATAATAAAGCTGAAAAAATTTCACATTACTCATGTTACTCAGCTCTATCCATCATAGTCCATCCACCTATCTATCCATCCATCCATCCATTCAGCCATCCATTTATCCAACCATCTAACATCTGTCTATCTATCAATTTATCTATACTTTTTGGACACAATATAAAATATTTATTTAAAAAACTGAACAGGCATTCCAGGTAACAAAACAAAAACATAAAAAACAAAACAAAAAATGAAAGAAAAAAAAAGAAAAGAAAACACACCCACAGGTAATACAAACACTGGCGTTAAAAGGCACAGATTTTAAACGGGAAGCTGCAGTGGCTTAGCGGTAAAGAATTCACTTGCAAATCCAAGAGATGCCAGAGACGCAGGTTCAATCCCCGGGTTGGGAAGATCCCCTGGAGGAGGAAATAGCAACCCACTCCAGTATTCTTGCCTAGAGAATCCATCCCATGGACAGAGGAGCCTTGTGGGCTACAGTCCATGAAGTCACTAAGAGTCTGATACGACTGACTGACTAAGCAACCCAGCACCAAACTGAAAATGTTTCAGAAAATATAAGACAAGAGAGAATTTCACCAGAGACCTGGAGTCCATTAAGAATAAACAGAAAACCTAAAACTTAAAAACACAATTAATATAATTAAGCCTTACTTAGGTCAATAATTGTATCAGCAGACTAGAGACAGCATAAATGATGACTGGTCCAGAGAAAAATATCCAGCCTGAAGCCATGAGAGGAAAAGAATGGAAAATACAGAAAAGAGGAGAAATATATGTGAGATATGATGAAAAATTCTAACACATATAATTGGAGTTTAAGAAGGGGTAGAGAAATTCAATGAGGCAGAATCAATACTGGAAAATACTGAGAATTTCCCAAAACAGACTAAAGAAATCTAGTGTAAAAGTAGTGTAAAAACTAGTGTAAAAAAGCCACAAGTGTAAAAAAAAAAATCATGAAATCTAAGCAGGATAAATAAAAAGACAACTACACTTATTCACTTAATAGTAAAACTTTTGAAAATCAATGACAAACTTAAACAGAGCACTTGTCCCATTTTGGGAGGAAGGTGATATCCAAATTCTGTGTTAATTCTTTTAAACCTTTAGTAAACTTTTGATCACAGAAAAGTCGAGTGCTACTGTTCTATTGGTACAAAATACACTGTAAGCCCCTAGATGGACGCTGTCTCCTGGACCCAGCTGCAAATGCTCCATGATCACTCAGAGCTGGGTGTGCTAACGTCAGTGTCACACACAGGGCTGGTGTGTCTCCTGCTATGACTCACCTATAAATTACTAGAGCAGATGCAGTCATCCTATTTATGCTGTTTAACTGCCCCTCGTGCAAGCACAACATCCTACGGCAAATGTTCTAAAATAAATGTTTGTTGAATTAATTAACCAAGAGGATGGTCTCCAAAGCCCATCCTTCAATATTTCTGATTGAAGTGGGACAGATAAGCAAAGATGCATGGTGTTTCAGATATTTCTCTGCACCCACACTTCTCTTCCTGATGATAAAGTTACATCTTCAGTTACATCAGCCTGTGTTCATTTTCTACTTCAGAAATGTATTTGCTGAGCACCAGCTAGCTCTTAGCACTCAAATCAGCATTGCATCAGGGAGCATGTGAATTGCAGCCTGTGACCTGCAGGAGGAGATGTTTCTATCTAGAGAGAGTTCGATTTCTGGAGGAAGCAGTATCTGACAGTATCTTGGAAGGCTGGTGGGATTCTGACAGCCCAAAGGGTATGCATAACGGTGCACTGGGCACCATCCAGGGGCTCCGTGCTCACAGGGTAAGAGGAGCCTCCACTGTTCACTGCTGGCCCCGCCACTGAACTGGCAGCTGGTGGGAGCTTCAGGTCAGTCACACTATGAATGAGTTAGCAGAGGTGCAGAGGCAAAAGTACAGGGCAGGAGAAAGGATGCAGATATGGTTCAGGAGACTGGCGAGAAGTGAGAGGACGCTGTGCCCATCAGCCTACGGTCCCACGTCAAGGAGCAGCACAGACCCAGCACGTCAAGGATCGGAAAAATGGTTTGGGACTTCCCTGGTGGTCCAGTGGTTAAGAATTCACCTGCCAATGCAGGAGACGTGGGTTCGATCCCTGGTCCAGAAAGATTCCACAGGCCGTTGGGCAGCCAAGCCTGTGTGCTACAATTACTAAGTTCATATGCCCTAGAGCTAAAGTGCTACAATTAGAGAGTAGCCCCCACTTGCTGCAAACAGAGAAAGCCCACATGCAGCAGTGCAGACTCAGCTCAGTCAAAAACAGATAAATAAAACAATTTTGAAAAGAAAAACGGTTTATCCATTAAGTCTAGCCCATCTGCTTCAGGGCTGCTTGAGTATGTCATGGGCCATGAGTGAATGGCACGAGCATGCACACAGTGCCTACTCACAGGGTCAGTTCCTCTGCCACCAAGGTTGCTCTCGGTGGTCCCCATGCAGTGACAGGGGCTGCATGTCAGCGAGTCCAGGGGCCATAGGAATCCCAGCTACCTCAGGAATCCTCCACCACCCTCAAGTGGTGCACAGGAGTCCCACCAAAGGAGAAGAAGCCAAAGGAAAATGAGATCCCAGTTTGTGCTGTTATCACGCTGCCTGTTCCAGAAAACAAGCACAGTGCTTTCCATGAAAGTGGCTTTGTTCCTAACTCAGCTAGAGCCAGCTCTGGGGCACGTGGCTGGGTTTGGTGCCTTCTGCTCAGATCAGCTCCTGCCAGGGCAACAGGATTTAACCCCTAAAGGAGTGGCCCAGCACCTCAGAGTGGAAGCCCCGGCTTCCTGGTCCCTCCGTGTGCTCAGAGATGTAAAGGGTACTACGAGTGGGGCCTCGTGGGAGGTAAGGGCACACCCTTCATTCTCCAAGCAGTGGGGCACTGCCCCTAGCCCCACTGGAAATCTAGAGACATAAGAAGAGGGGTCCCACACGGCTGGAGAAGGACCCTGAAATCTGAGTTCAAGTACAGACGGAGACACCAGTCGCATGAGTCAAGCCAGCAGACCCTTCTGCAAGAATCTGCCTCGTTTCTCAAAGTGCGCATGCGCCAAGAGCAGGAAGGATGTGTCTTGACTGGGTTTTGTTCAACTTGCACATTTGCCATTCACAGTTGAACAATACGTGAAATTTCTGAAAGGAGAACTGTCCATGGGCCCTGCTGCCTATTGGGGACTCGGGGCCGGGGGCTCTATCTTCTCAGCTTTGGACCCAGAAGGAGGCTCAGGGGTGCAGTGACAGCCATGGGAGCAGATGAGAGTTTCGAGATGAGGGCAGAGAAGCAGGCATTGGTCCCAGCTGCCTTTTCTCCACTCTGGACACCACAGACAGCATGTCCGTTTGTCCTAAACCAACTACATAAGGGGCTCCGGGACCGTGAGACTTCCAGGGCCACAGCTGCCATTAGGCTGTGTCCACACTTGCAGGGGAACTAAAGCCTGCAGGGACACTGCTGGACACCCC
>NW_011495058.1:2602852-2635822 GCF_000754665.1 Bison bison bison | reverse complement strand
CTGGTGCCCAAGTTGATCTGGGCTCTTTTTGGTCATCCTCCTGGCAAAGTCGCAGGTCTGCTCCTCCTCATTACATTCCCGCATTTTCTCTTCCCTACTGACACCCAAAGGAGCCCACATAATGCCTTCAGTGTTTGGAAATCAACCCCCTCGCTTCCTGGTTTTCTCTGAGCAGATGGTCCTGGGCTGAGGGCTGAGAGGAGGGCGCCTGCCTCTCCCTCTGGGCTCCCAGGATGTCCGGTGTCCTCTCCCCTTGGCTTCCCCTTCCTGCACTTCCTTTACCCAGAACAGGGTGAGAGAGGGTCACAGGCTCTTTCCCAAAAGGTCTATTTTTATGCTGTCATTCGGGCCACTGCAGGAGGTTCTGTGGGAAGCTGGGGAACATTTGCTCTCTGGTGGCCACTATTTACATCACATGGTGTAAGTTAACAAGAAGAAAGGGAACCTGCGCTGCTCTCAGCTCCCTGTCCTCCAGAGCCTGGTGCCGCCTGACCCAGAAGCTGAGGCCTTCACCGGAGGGAATGGCCTGGCATAAAAGGTAAAGAGGGGCCCAAACAGCAAGGTTCATCCCCATACGACTGTTCTCTTGGATGTAGGTACCCCTACTGACTAATGCACGTGACATTACAGAAAAGAAAATCAACATTTCCTGTCTTCCTAGTTACATTAAAAAAATCATAAAAAGTATAAAAAAGTATTCACTCATATATTACTTACTCCTAATAAGTACAAATTGCTATTAAATATTCTATATGAACTTTAATATCTGTCTTTCATATCTATAATCTATCTATCTCCATCCCCTCGTTCCTCCTTCCGGGGATGACGTAGTTAATCAGGAAGTTCCCTTCCCTGACATTTGAGAGTTCTGCAAAATGAAACATTAACAAATCTTTCTTTTCTTTCACTCTACTTCTGGGTTTGAAACTGGGGCTGACAGGGAAGGAGGGCAGAGACCCCCAAGTTCTAGTCTGGGTTCTGCCGTGTGTCATAGGCCATTGAATATGCTGTCAACCTCTGGGACCTCAGGTTCTTCATCCACAGAATCCCATCAATTAGGATCAAAGAGGATGATTTCTAGGGTCTCTTTAGCTCTAGATTTACTTCTCCGTTGTTTCTTTTCCTTCTGCTTCTGTTTTCCTCTGTAAATTGGTGGTTTCCATCTGTGGTGATTTACTCAGGCCCAGGTGGCTCAGTGGTAAAGAACCTGCCTGCCAAAGCAGGAGACACAAGAGACATGGGTTCAATCCCTGGGTCGGGAAGATCCCTTGGAGGAGGAAATGGTAACCCAGTCTAGTATTCTTGCCTGGAGAATTCTATGGATAGAGGAGCCTGGTGGGCTACAGTCTATGGGGTCACAAAGAGTTGGATACAACTAAGCATACATGCCCTTTCTCACGTTTCAAGTCTCAGCTCTTGACTTTTGCTTTATGTAAACTAAGGTTTACAGAAAACATTTCATAGGTAAAATAGTCCTTTTTCTGTTGTCTAGCTCTAAACTTAAAATATTATTTTTAAATGCAAGACTGTATGGGAAGTTCAACAGTAGTAACTTTTAAAGGGAGCCCTTATCTTGTAGTGTTTCTTTTATATTTGTCTATGAACAACAGACCATTTAGCCAGTCTTTCTGAGAGCAAGGGAAAGATGAGCAGACAGCTAGATACAATGACAATCAAACACAGAAAAACCCCGGAAGACTCAAAACACAACGCCGTGTAGAAGGTTTTTCTTTTTTTGTCAAAAATCAGTCTTGCATCTCTGGCCTCATAAATACTCTACAAACACAGAAGGAAGTGATCGACAGCCCCCACATGGATAAACACATACTTTCTAGATCTTGAGTTTTTTTTCTTTTGTAAATCTTTATGTCAGAATCACATCATATGAATGTGTTCTATGGGTTAAGGTCACCATTTCCAGTAAGTACTAGGAGTGCTCTCCCAAGAATGAAATGTCTTTCTTCTAGAAGCATCAACATTCTCATGCTTCCAACAGAGCTGATGTGCCCCAACCACCACTGCAGTCAGGGTCCCTGTCTGTTAACAGATGGGAGAGCCTTCCACAAAGATCTCATCCAAACTGGAATTATTCCCACAGTTTTCCTTCTACTCAATAACACAGAAGCAGCAGAAAATGCAGATAAAACAGCTCATTACAATCGGGATCTTGTTTCTTCTTATTCTTTGAAGATGTCTTGTTTCTATTCAGAGGTTTTGAGTCAAACACGCTGGAAAGAAAACACATTTGCCCCTATTCCATTGGTGCTGTGCAGGGAATTCTAATGTGGCAACATTGGAAACTGTTTTCGGTTCACAATGAGTCTTCCCAAGCAGTTTCTACTCTGATGATGCACTAAGCGAGGCCAGTTTCTCAAGTGACTAACCAGGACTCTTAGCAACCTGTAACGAATGAGCATCTTTCAAAAATAGGCTTTGGAGTAAGCTCTCAGGGAAACAAACTCCCTCCTTCCTGCTAGATTTTAACAGCACTGGGGCTGGAGGTCCTGGGGATACCATACACCCCCACTCCCAGAGCCCGAGGATGAGGGAGTTTCCACAAGAACTGAGAAATGAGGAATGAGGCTTCATGACACCAAAGCTGCGGCCAGAACTGCTCTCCGAGACTCACTTATATTTCTATTAAAAAAAAATATTGAGTGAAACAGACATAACACGGTTTACCAGTTTTAAGTGTGCAGTTTACAGGCGTTAGGTACAATTCACACGTTGTGCCGCCGCCACCACTATCCATCTCCAGAACTCCTGTCATCTTGCTAAACTGAAACTCTGTCCCCACTAAACACTGCCTCTGCACACCCCCTCCTCCCCCGATCCTGGCACCTGCCTTTGTACTTTCTGTCTCTATAAATCTGACTTCTGTAAGTACTTCACGTAAGTGGAATCACACAGCATGTGTACTTTTGTGTCTGGCTGTGTCTTAAAGGTGCATCCATGTGGTAGCATGTGTAAGAATTTCCTTTCTTTTCAAGGCTGAATAACATTCCATTGTATGGATGAATCACGATATGTTTATCCTTTGCCCGTGGAGGGACACTTGGGTTGGTCCCACCTTTTGGCTCCTGTGAATAATCACACGTCCTCCTTTCTTGTTCCTTTACTCACGTTTGAGTTGGGACTGGATACTTGCAACAGAAAGCAGCCTCAGTGATACAAGATCCTTGCCTCACAGCTACTTCCAGGGGTTTAGGAATTTACTTGCCAATGCAAGGAACACAGGTTCAATCCCTGGTCTGGGAAAATTCCACATGCTGTGGGGCAACTAAGCCCATGCACCACAACTACTGGGCCCACGCACCCTAGAGCCCATGCTCCCCAACAAGAGAAGCCTTCAACGAGGAAACCCGCACTCCGGAACTAGACAGTGGTCCCCGCTAGCCACAAGTAGAGAAAGCCAGTGTGCAACAACAAAGATCCAGCACAGTCAAAAATTTTAAAATCAAATAAATAAATAAGATTCTATTAAAAAAAAAAAAGCTACTTCCAATCCAGCAGGAATCCAGGTAGACAAGAATGTTTACGGCAGCTGTCAGGCTATGGGGAGAAATGGCGCCAGAGAGAAGAAAAGAGGCATTGAAACAGGGAAGCTTTCCTTGAGCTGAGCCAAAAAAAAAAAAAATCCAGAGAAAGTGTTTAAGCAGAGGGAGAATGTGTATAACTCACTTGCAGAGGAAGCGGGTAGTGAGGATGACAGAGAGGGAGTCATCCTAACAAGCAACTAGATTTATCCAGGAATAGGTAAGCTGTCAGCAGAAGGCAGAAATGAGGCCCCATCTATGCTGGTGAAGATGTTGCACCCATGACTCCCTGCTGGGTTAGAAGTCTTAGATTCTCAGAAAAACTGCTTCCTTCCTTCAGGCAGAAGCCCCAGGGGCTCTGGCCCGCCTGTGGAAACAAGGTGTGGCATTCATGCTAAGGTCTTCCCTGGTGACTCAGTTGGTAAAAGAATCTGCCTGCAATGCAGGAGACCACCTCCCACGCAGGAGACCCAGGTTCGATCCCTGGGTTGGGAAGATCCACTGGAGAAGGTAATGGCAACCCACTCCAGTATTCTTGCTTAGGAAATGTCATGGACTGAGGAGCCTGGTGGGCTACAATCCATGAGCTTGCAAGAGTCAGACACAACTTAGCAACTAAACCATCACCATTCATGCTAAACTTTGTCCTGGACCTTCTCCAGAAAGAGCCATCAGCCTGGTGAAGACTGCTAACAAAGGAGCCTTGAGGCGCCTTCATCTGCAGTGAGAGCTTCCTCTCATCAGGACTGCACCATGGAGATTCAAAATCATATTCCAAAGGAGGGCCAGGGCTTAAAACCCTCCTGTAGAGTCAGAGAGGGTCTGGTTGTGACCGGCAAGCCCTATTTCCTGTGTAGGGTTTAAGGACACAACTCTAAGATATCCTCATAGGAACTTTACCTCTCAGAACCCCTGCAGGACCTGGAGATCCACATTGGTTAAGCCCCACGCCCACACAGTAGCTGGGGCCCTAGGCAGCCAATTTCTCCCCAGATTTCAGAAGCCCAAAGTCTGCTGTTTTCCAGAGATTATCACTGCTCAGGGTCTAAAACCAGGACTCTGAATCAGGCAGCCGTATCGCACCCGGTCCTTCTAAATCACCCTGATGACAGACTGAGCGCAGCACCATGAACCCTCATTAGGTCGCACCAGCCTGGGCAGAAGTCCTGAGTGAACACAGGTGGCTCACTGCAGTGCCAAGCACTGCGGCATAATTTAAGTTGGATTTTCACCATGTGAGCAGAAAAAGCAAGCTTTCTTCATAAATTATCAACAGTACCAATAATTATTACCTGAGTGGTACCCAAAAGGCTTCCTTGGCCCTCAAAACAAACCCCAGGGGTATGAAGTCCTGGGCAGACCCAGGAAGCTGAGGCTCAGGGCCTGCTCTCACTTACTCCAGGAACACAGAGTTTCCTCTTTCTGTGGTACAGAGAAAAGGACAGCAATGTGACAATCCATTTGCCTTGGGTTACATGTGCGAGATCATCTCTCACTCCCAGGGTGGGCCCGGTGTCTCCCCAGAAGGACAAGGGTGTCTCCCAGAGGTGACAGTGCTGAGGAGTGGGCACACAGGGACCAGGGGGTCTCCATGGCCTGGTGAAATCAGGTCTGTGCTGCCCCTGACTCTGCAAGAATGTGAATTGATGGTGCCCCTTCCAAAGGGCTGGGGCATGCTCTGGGGAGGTGATCACTAGGGGTCTCGGTCTCCCCACCAGATGACCTTGGAGCCACTCCCACTTCCTGCTCAGGAGATTTCTGAGGCTACGGCCTTGGGATTGAGTCTCCCCTTCTTCCCTCTCAGCGGTGAGGTGGCAACAGGTATTCTTCTGTTGTTATCTTTTTATTACAAAACTGCCCACGTGCTACCTCAACCCCATCTACTCTAGGAAACAGGACTCTGTCTCAAGCTAACGGCTTCACATTCTACACAAGGATTTGATTGTTGGAAGGCCTTCTGCTAAATCCCTCTTCCTCACTAACTTCGTTTTGCATCTCTTATCCTTTCATTGGCTATTTCAGGTTCCTGGGCATCCCTTCTGCAGCCAGCCAGTGAAGCGCCTGCCATGGGTCTTGTGCCTGCTCCACCTTGGTGTCCACAGCTACCCGGCACGTGGGAGGTGTTTGTGCAGTGTTTACTGAATTAGCAGGGCTGAAAATAATAACGCTGGGAACTTGCGGTTCTGGCCAAGACAGGGTAGCCCCACTTCTCTCTGGTCCTTGTGTTTACAACTACAGTCCCAGACATCACACAACCACTCACACAGGGAACTCTGACAGATGGAAAGAAGGACCTAACGCTTGTTTGGGGCGGTGGGGGGTGGGGGTGGGGAGTGGGGTGGGCGAGGGTAGGCGGGGTGGAGGGGAGGGGAGGAAGGACACTATCCAGGGCGAGTTTCCTGACTTCCTTATTGCCTCAGGTAGATCCCAGAACTGTCAGCAAAAACAGCTCCAGAAAAGCCTACTCATCTAACCAAAGAAGCAAAACTGGCCAAAGGAAAATGAGTGGACTGAAAGTAGAAAATCTTTTCCTTAACACCGGCCGGCCCTATTCCTACCCAACACCCACAGGACTCCACCCCCACCACGGGTTTAGCAAGGCCCAGTGGAAAGCTGATCTTCCATATCAACCCCACCTCACAGGAGGAGGTAGCCATGGACTTCCCCACCAGGGTGGAGTCAGCTGGGTGCAGGGTGAGCCGGCCTTCTCCCTGACCCAGCCTCAGGCCCCAGTGCAGAGGTTGGGGCAGAGCAGGAGACCCACACTAGCTCCTCCCCCGAGTGAGCAAGGTCTTTGGAAAGTACATCTAAATATCCACACATCCACGCAGCCTTGGAACTGCACTTGGGTAGGAGCACTGCCTCAAACAAGAAGACCAGATGAGACAGAACTGATAGCTCACAACATAATATCAGGAAAGTCCAGGATAAATCCTAAAACCCACTCATCACACCAAGAACTAGAAAGTGAACAGGCAGTGGAACCTACAGAACAATCAGAAAACTATTGCAGCTCCTCAGAGCGTCTGCTCTGAGGCAGGGGGATAGCTGGGTGACATCAGGTCTGTTCCTACCCACAGACCCACCAGGCAGGGACCCTGAGACCCATACCATCTGGGACCAAATCTTGTCCTAGGGAAGACTGCTCTGTCACCTTCTCAGAGCTGTTCAGGAGTCCCAAGGCATTCTAGAAGCTTCTCTATGTGCACTCATGTCACCCAGGGAAGCTAGCAGTCCCATGTGTGCCTGGGTCCTCCACCCAGTTGAATCCTGCTACTGCTGCTGCTGCTAAGTCGCTTCAGTCGTGTCCAACTCTGTGCGACCCCATAGACAGCAGCCCACCATGCTCCCCCATCTCTGGGATTCTCCAGGCAAGAACACTGGAGTGGGTTGCCATCTCCTTCTCCAAATCATATCCTAACCCCAGTCCCTCCAACTCATTCTGTTGTTTCTCATTCCGTTTATAAGATCCTACCTGGATTTCATTTATTTACCTGGAGTGGCTGGTCCCTGCCCACCTTTTCCACTACGTGCCCGCCCTGAGGCTAGTGAGCACTATCAGATATCAGAGGATGCTTTCTCAGGCCAAAAGTCTCCTGGTATTTAGTGGAAGAACTGGAGGCTGAACTCGTTCCCCAACTTCTCTGTCCAGTGTCCTTAAACCTGCAGGGCAAAGTGGGTGGTAGTACGGAAGGAGCAAACAGGAGCGCGGTCTGTGAAAGGGGGTCTTCTGGGCCCCAGCTCCTCTGTCAACTATGTTTCTGTTACCTTTAAGTCACAAGAGAATGCCTGGAGTAAAGACTGTCAAGGGGAGCCTTCTGTAGAGTGACTGGGACTCAGAACCAACTCTGGACACGCCACTGACAGCTGCAGACCAGCTTCCGGGGCACTTAACAACACTTTCAGTCACACACACAAAATCACTATCACCACCCAACCTACCTGATTCCAACTCACCTGACCTGAGCAGTGTTATGCGTTTGGACGTTATTTTATTGCTTTCTTAAAATATAGGAAGGGGAAACTGAAGGGTAGGAGAGAGAAAAGACAAAGTAGGCAACAGTCAGGACTGTCAATTAACAGTCTGTAATCTGTAAACTGCTTGCCTAGAACTTATGCAGATCATCAAACCCAAGTCCCACTTTGTGCTTTCAGAGCAATGCTGTGGTGGCTACAGGTACAGATCTGAATGTTCACGACTTCTCACAAAGATATTTTAAAATCCTGATGATTTCACACACAGCAACTTTTCAGAAATCAGAATAATAGCTGCTTTTTGCTGGGTGCCTACTACTACATGCCAGGCACTATGCTAAGCCATATACAGCTGATTTATCCTCAGAAAAAGGTTTCCATGTGCAGACTTATTAGCTTTACAGATGATGAAAGAGATGCTGAACGGTGAGGTTAAGGAACTTTTTCAAAGGCAGTCACCTCATCTCTATGACTGGGAAGCTATGTTCTTTCCACAAGACTCCTTTGCACCCCACCAGGGAGATCTCAAAGTCAGCAGCCTTCAGTTCAGTTCAGTTCAGTTGCTCAGTCGTGTCCGACTCTTCGTGACCCCATGAATCGCGGCACTACAGGCCTCCCTGTCCATCACCAACTCCCAGAGTTCACTCAAACTCACGCCCATTGAGTCGGTGATGCCATCCAGCCATCTCATCCTCTGTCGTCCCCTTTTCTTCCTGCCCCCAATCCCTCCCAGAATCAGAGTCTTTTCCAAAGAGTCAACTCTTCGCATGAGGTGGCCAAAGTACTGGAGTAGTCAGCAGCCTTAATGTAACAGAATAACCCTACCCTATAGTATCCGCCTCTTTCCTCCAAATACAGCATAACACTATCTCAGAGAGCCTGCTGTGCAAGTTCCCCTCATGTGGGGAAGCTCAGGGTCTCTGGGAGTTGCCTGCAGCCCTAAGACCTTGACTCCCACTTAGAAAGAACATCCAGAGGAGGCCCCACCTGAGGCTGGCTCCCCAGATCCTACCAGCCACCATCACCAACAGAAGGAGAGAAAGACCTCACTGTCCTGATATAAATGGACCAAAATGCTCTTAAATTTACCTTTGGAGTTAGAAAAATATTTCCATCCTAACCAGATAAGTTCTGATATATTGTCATACATGTGGAATTCATGGAAACCTACTATCGTGTATATACTGTATTAAAATGACATCTCTGTCATTTTCTGTTCAAATGTCTCTATTTGAATGACATTATCATCCATTCAATTGCGGGAAATCCTCCCAGTCCTCAAAGAGAGAACACATAAGACTTTAAGTCTGGCAAGAGTGAGAAGGAGGACCACTCACTGACCTGGGCTTGCCTTTCTTAGAGGGATTGTTCCTCTCTCTCCTCTTGATCACCCCCATCCTTCCAGCTAATGTACACACACAGCGGTGTGTCAGCCCAGGGTCAGCAGGACACAGAACAGTAAGGGGTCCTCAGGCACAGATGCCCCAGGGTGGCCCCTTGATCCAAGTATGCCCCGTGCCTATGCCCTCAGAGCCTGGGCTCACGGTGCTGCCTGGCTCACCTCAGCGGTTCCAGAGTAAGACACAGGGAAAAACCCTCCAGAAGCTCTGCTAATATTGCAGACAGGTTATTTCAGTGACTGTGTCTTGTTTTACAGTCTTGGACTCTGAAATCTTCCCTCTGATTGCTCCAACAGTAGGCAAGACAACAGTAAAACTCATTGTGAAAGCCCAACTTTGCTCCTCAGGCGGGCTGTCTGCATTCCGTAAAAGCACTGCTTCTCCTAAGAAGCAGGAACACCTGGGTGCAGCCTGGGGGCCCTCTGCCTTCGGGGCAGCCCGAGATCCCTCAGGGGCTCTGGGGGTGGAGGACAGCCCTAGAAATGGGCAGGCGGGCTTTCTCAGTTGCAGCAAAAGAATGTGCTGTGCTGGGAAGCAGCCCCGGCTCCTCCGGAAAGCCGCACATCTGTAAACCAGGCTTTCCTCTGCCCCAGTGAGTCTCGGCAAAGACAAAGCATGGCTTTCTTCTAGAAGGAGGAGCCTTTCAAGCTCTGGGGCTGGGGCATTTTGTCCCATAGCCTTTGGACCTGAGGGCTGTCCTCAAATGACAGGGGACTCTGGGAAGAGTCACCCTCCTCCCCAGTCCTGTCTTCCCTGCCCTTCCTGGTCCTGGGACTTGGCATCCCACCTCCTCCCACTCCCATGCCTCCCCTCCCCCACTCCCCCAGAGCTCAGGTTTCAGCATCAGCGGAGACGTGGCCAGACGCTGCAGAGAGCAGGGACTGACAGCGGCACTTACCTGGGCACCTCGGGGCGCCGGTCAGTCCACAGACAGCCAGGGAGGTCGGGGGGCCAGGCGAAGGCGCTCCCAGGACTGTCCCCAGCGGAGTCCCCCACCCACCGGGGCAGGGCGACTCTGGGTTCCGGCGTCCCGGGGGAGTCGGGGCGGGACGCGGGGCGGCCACCTCTGAGGAGGCCCATTCAGAGGGCGGCAGGGAGAGCTCGTCCGAGGAAAGAATCCGGGCTTGCTGGGCGGCCGCTGGCTCTGTCGGGCGGCCTGCCCATTCAATGCCTCAGACGGCAGTGGCCCCGCCTCGCTCCACTGCGCGGTTTGCTTCCTTTTCATTTCTTTCCCCTTTTTTTTTTCCCTTTCCCTCCCTTTAATCTCTTGCAAACTCCCCGCTGAAACCCTCCACAGCTTAACTGCAGCCCCAGAGTCAGTGCTATTCAAGGGACAAGCCGCTAGTGCACGTGCGGCTGGTGACCCCGGGGAGACAGACACCCCAAACCGCACCCCCAAGGGCAGCCTCCTGTCCACGACTGAGCCTCAAGAGCCACCTCCCCCAAAGGCAGACCGGCTTCCCTGGGATCCGATGCTCACAAAGGAGAAGCTTCTGGAAACCACTGGAGTCCCTGGTCAGCTTTGCACCCCACCGCCAGCCAGGCTCCACACCCTTGTCCCGTCCCCCTAGGTGGGGGCATTGCCTCTCATCCGCCCCAGTCACCAGCCCTAAGACCTTCACTCCATCCCCTGCCCAAAGTAGCCTAGGGGACCTTCGTCTTGTTTTCTTCCTGGCTGCAGTCACCCCCACACCCTACCACACCCAGTCTGCAGAGTCTCATTTCCAACTACTTAGACTGTTTCACCTGGCTGGTAGCTTAGTCCACCAACAGCCTGTTGGTGGACCTAAACACATTCTATCCCTTTCTTCCCTCTTCTCTGCTCATGTTCTTCCCTCTAGCTGAAAGGCCTACTACCCTGTAATCTGGTGTAATCTCCTATATACTCTTCAAAGCCCATTTTCAAGTGACCCCCATCCTGTTATAAGACTTGGGACATTATCCCCCTCAGTCAGGTAAGTTCACGCTTCATATCTCATGGCCTGAGATCTAACAGTAACAAGTCCATAAAGCACGGTAGAGAGGCTCTGTCCCGTGTATGGCCTTTGAGACTGAAGCTCTAGGCAGCAGATACCTGCCTGACCAGGTTTATATCCACCAAGCACAGAGGGGAGTGAGCACTCACGCCTCGCCTCTCCTGCTTTCAGATCCGGAGTGATCCAACTCATCTGTTAAAGCCTAGTGCTGATGCCACTCACCCTAAAGTCCTCCCTGAGACAGAAGGTCCCATATCACTCCTGGGAGGCCCCTTTCTTGCTGGTGGGCCGGCACTGGCACTGCCTTCAGCACATCACAATGGGACGAGGCGCCTGCACATGCAAGCAGGCTTCCAGAACACGCTCCAACCACCCTGGGCTGAGTCACACCTGCCCAGCCCCAGCATGACCCTCTGACCCACTCATCATCTTGGTGAAAGTTGACAGGTACATGCCTCTCATCAGGAGAGACAGGCACACCTGTGACCCTTGGGTCACCTCCCTAAGTTACAGGTCAAGAAGATCCCAAGGACCCTCCGCCCTAAGGTCTGAGCAGGGTTCTTCCTCTGGCTTGTTTATGCGCCTGCAGGGCAGCAGCTCCTGCACAGGATCTGTAGGAAATGCCTGAGCACAGCCCAGGGCAGGCCCAGCCAGCGGATGGACGGGCCTTTCCCGTGGCCCACAGCTCCCTGGACAGAGAGGAAGGCAGCCGTCCGGCAGTCAGGCCCAGGAAGGGCAGTGGTGCAATGGCAGTCCCCAGGGTGGGTCCTTCCCTTGGGGCTCGCTGACTTTGTGGGCCTGGTAAGTCTGGGGCAGTCCACGGGCTGGGTGGAGGGGAAGGATGTTGTGTCTGTGCTGCTGCATCTGCGACCGGGACAACTCGGGTGGGGATCTAAGACACTTTATAACCTTCTGGAGATCTGTCTGTCCTTTTCCTTTCTCTCTTCTGCTTAGCTGGGGCAACGGGGACTAAGGTGACGTGGCTGTGCTGCAAGTGGCAGCGATTCTGATGCAAAGTCACACTCAGAAAACTCATCCTCTGCAACTGCGCTGTCCCCACCCAGCACCTAGGATCTGGCTCGGTGTGAGGTGGGGTACCCATGGGTGCTCACACCCGCAGGGTCACCCACTTACCCCCAGTGGAATCACGGATCAAGTGCACACAGACTGTCCACTGTTGGCAATACCAATCCTCCCCTGCACACATCAGGCTGGCCACCATGCTGCTGGCCCCCGCTGCCTCCCTTCACACTCCTAGCAGCAAACGGCATGCCTGGCTCCCTTTAAGTAAAAGGCGCCTATTCCCTACTCACTCACTTATTTACTAACTTATTAGAAAACAACACATAACACATAACCAGAACCTTCTCTATGTCAGATGCCGGGATGTACTGATGAGTGAAACATAGGCAGATAATAGTTTGGAAGCTACAGAGGGAGAAGGACATAACCCCAATCCAGGCTCCTGTTTCCTGCAGGCTGGCCCCCGACCCTGCTCACCCCACTGGGAAGCACATTCCAGGGAAGATGAGAGCTGGGCAGGCTGTTCTGGAAACAGTGGGGACCCCCTTCACCCTGATGAGGAGGTGAGAGCCAGGCGGGCTGTTCCAGGGACAGTGGGGGTCTCCTTCACCTGATGAGGTGAAGCTGGCTGTCCCTCTGACATACTGCACGGCCACAGCCACATCAGGAGAGGTGACTGTGGAACTGTGAAACGTTGCTGTGGGGATGGGGTCAGCAACTCTGAGGCTGGAGGGTGAGGCCTGAGCTGCCATGAGATGAGCAAGGCGGAGGGCGGAGAGAGGCAACACGAGTTTTTCCTACAGAGGAAGACTCAGAAAGGCTTAGTTGTCCGGGATGTAAGAGAGGGCAGAGAACTGTGAGGGGAGGCAAGGATGCCAATCTGGTGGCTAAGGCACCTGAAGGAGCACAGGAGAGAGTCCCCCTCAACAACCCCGTCTTACACCTCCCACAGAGCATGTGCCATCCAAAAGCACCATCTGGTCAGTCTCTTCCAGCCGCCCACCAGCCCCTGACATGCCCACCAGCCTGACAGGTCCTTAGAGGGGCTGTGCTGTCAGCTGTCAGCACTCTGTCCTGCCCAGCATTAATTTAATGAAACGGAATCCAGGGCCTCTGCTCCACCCAACAATGGGGCATCTGCTGGATCACCCTTAAAACTCAGTATATGACATGGCAAAGGAAGTTCAGAAGCCTTAGAAGAAGCTGCTTCAGAGAAAGGGGGCCATTAAGACCCGTGTGGGCTTCTCCCATGTACACAGAAGGGAAGGGCAGAGACCATGGAGGGGAGACTTTCAAGGACCCGCAGGTCTTCAGCACGGGCTCTGCCCTAGTGAAACGGAACTAGGAGGGATCTCAGAAAGACTCCAAATGATGGTACATCAGACAGGAGTCCTCAGGGCCACTCTGACACCCTCCTGCTGCTTTCCCAGGGATTACCTGCTCACCAGCACCTGGGGAGGCCCTGCTCTGCACATTCTAGGATCCAATTCAATGGTCTGCTTTTGCAGAGAAGGAATTAAACACAAAAAGTCAACCCCAGGACCTCAGTTACACACTGACTTCACAGCAGTCCAACCTCACGCTCCTCCAGGAAATTTAATTCCAACATCACTAGGTCCCTCTGTCCCAGTGTGTGACCCACTGAGACCTGAGGGCATATGACATTCACCCCAAGATGTCCATCAAGAGTGTGCCAAGTCCCGGAGCATAGGAAAGGTTTTCCTTATTTTCAGACTAGGGAATTCTCATTTCCCCTGGCTTTTGTGTTTTTTAGACTTGCTCTTTCTCTACACAGGTATATATTTAAGTGCACAGCATGTAACAAGTGCTCAAAAAGCAACGAATCCCTTGGTCTGGGCATAACCATGAATATGTGGATACACACACCCGCAGTGCATATGTGTGCTATGCAATATATATATGCAAACATACTAACACATGACAGGATTTCAGCCACACACAAAGCTTCTTTACCTCATCAGGGTGGCTTGTCCAGTGTCCCTCTCTGTTAAGGAGGCACTAAAATGTGGGCACCAGGTTCCAAAAGCACCAAGCCGGGTGGACCGCAGCCAGTAACCAAGGGTGAGAGGCAGATGCCAGATTTAAATCGTTACCCTTCTTAGGTCTCATAAACCCAAAATCTCCCCAAGTGTATCCAGCAGAATGCGGAGTTTTCACCGGGACAGCCACCCCCATGTCACACCATGTTAGGAATCTGCGGTCCCTGCAGGGCAGGGAGCGCCTCTATACGAAAAGAAAAACTGCCAGGGGCATGCGGGCGCATGCTTCTAGTAAGAAAACATCTCAGCTGTTACAGGCCAGGGCTCCACATGCATTTTCTTTCAAGTCATTCCCAGTTCTCAGAGGCATCCTATCCCCATTCAGAGAGGTGAAGAGAAAACAACACACGGGCCGAAGCGGTGGCCATGTCTGTAGAGGGATTCCAGACCCCACACCCATCGCAGGCCATGGCAGAGGGTCAGCAGCCTGCAATTCACTCCAGGGCTGAGACTGACCCACATCTGTCTCCCCGGGGCAGAGCAAAATTGTGATAGATGATGGGGCTTGACCAAGTGTATTTGGAACTTAAAAACCATATTGTAAGACAAGTTTGGGATACTTGTTCAATGTCATGCACGTGTGTGTGTGTGTGTGTGTGCATGATAAGTCATTTCAGACTCTTTGCAACCCTATGGACCATAGCCTGCCAGGCTCGTCTGTCCATGGGATTCTCCAGGCAAGAATACTGGAGTGGGTTGCCATTTCCTTCTCCAGGGGATCTTCCCAACCCAGGAATCAAACCGGAGTCTCCTGCATCGACAGGCTGATTCTTTACCACTGAGCCACCTAGGAAGCCCAATATATGCAGTGAAGTGTGAAAGTGAAAGTTGCTCAGTTGTGTCCGACTCTTTGCAATCCCATGGACTATAGCCTGCCAGGCTCGTCTGTCCATGGAATTCTCCAGGCAAGAATACTGGATTGGGTAGCCATTCCCTTCTTCAGAGGATCTTCCCCACCCAGGGATCGAACCCAAGTCTCTTGCATCTCTTGCATGGGCAGGCAGGTTCTTCCCCTCTAGAGCCACCTAGGAAGCCCAATATCATATACAATACAGCTGCTACTATTTTTGCTTCAGTTTTAAAACTGTCTTAAGAGGTTTGCAACCGGTGAAAGAACTGTATAATGGTGAGTGACTGAGGACCCACTTGTGTCTGTCACCAACCCCAGGGCCTGCTCCCAGACCACTGGCCTGTGGGGCTGAGCATTAAGAGAGCAGCAAAAACCCATTGGCAGCACATCAGAATAAGCTTTATAGGCTGAGATTCAAGAGCAGTCCACCAGATGGAGGATGACATGAGCTGATAAAATAAATTTAGAGAAACAAAGACTCCTCTAAACTCAAAGGAAGCAAACAAAAGATGGCATTCATCACGATCGGGAAATTGTCGGCTCACGTGGGGACCCTTCCAAGCCGGCCTGTTTGGTGGATGAGGTGTCAGCACAGGATGCCAGCTTCTTGTATGTTTTGAGCTTCATTCCACTCAAGCGAATGAGTGTTCTCATCTCTGCAGACTGCTGACCACACATTCACAGGCCAGTGCTGCAGGCTGACCTCCAGCCACCCAACACCGCTGTTTATTTTTAAATATTTTGAAGCAGTCAAGTTTCCTTTTTTCATTTTCTAAATCTGGGGTGGCGGTGGGGGGAAAAACAGTGACTAACCCTGGCAGTCACACTGGGTCACAATGACCAGCAAGCGTCCTTCTGCATAGAATGCAAAGTATACCACATGGGTATACAGATGTGGACCTTCCCATACATAGCTACATCCACATATGTACCTCAGTGTAAACATGTTATATATACATATATATATATATATATATACACACACACACACACACGTATCACTTTTTAGGTTCTACAAAATTCAAAGTCATCGGGGACTTGCATAAATGTCACACATGTTCACATTCAGCACATGTTTTTATTCCTATTATAAACATTCTCATTAAAAGTTCATAAAATTTCTAAACAAAACAGAGCTGGGTACAGGAAGAAAGGGGAGGTCTGGGAAAAGTATTTTAGTTTGTCAAGCTTTGAAGAATGACAACTTTTTTTTTAAACAAAAATAAAGCACTGCCTCAAACTAATCTCTCTCTCTCAAGACATTCCTGAATATTCCTTTCCTTCCTCCCTCCAGCAAATGTCACCCATTTTTGCCCTTTGAAACCAACTCCAAGAGATTTCAACAGCAAACCCCATACCCTGCAGGCCAGGGCCTCCTTCCTGCAGGCTCAGAGCAGTCCAGGGTCAAAGCCCCTCCTCCACATTCACATTACCACCCACAGCCCCAGGCAGGGCCCTGAAAACACCAGCCCTCCTCTCAGAAACACGGGTATACAAACTATAAGTTGCAAAATGTATAAAGGCCTTCCCTTTCAGTAAACTAATGCTGTTAATCATGTTCATTGAAAGCAAAAGTCCCCAAATATCCCCTAAACCCCACTTGTAAAACCATCAGGTGAAGATAATGTTCTGTAACTAAAGATGATGGTCCTCCACGTTGTGAATGCACAAAATGCCACTGAACTGTGCACTACAAATGGTTCACTTATGTGAATTTTATCTCGATTAAAAAAAAAACCTATTATGAATTAAGTTGGAAGCTGAGCTATATCAGAATCATACACTTTTAATGAGGCCTTTCTTCATTTTTTTTCCCCCATTTATTTCGAAAATGTCATCAGGACTGCTTAGCCTTTCAGACAGGAATAACAGTTCATAACACTTCATAATTCTCTCTTTTGCCTTCATAAGGATTGATAGTAAATAACCTCTTTACCTAATCTCTTACTAATATTTTTGTTTTCAAGAAACACATTTCCTTCTGGGGCTCTAAAATGTTCTGCACCCAACTCCAATGCTCGGGGTGGTTCCCTATGCCAACAAGCAATGCTCCGAAACCAGCCTGGGGTCCTACAATTCAACTCGACTCTGATCACCTATGCAGACAGCATCAGACCCCATAGGCTAAGGGCTCGGTCCCACAAGACTGTTCTCCCTTCAGACCAACCAGCTATGGATCAGAGGTTCTCACAACCCCTTTCTTAGGTTGCAATAATTTCTTACAGTTGCTCACAGAACTCAAGAGAAACATTTCACTCATCAGTTTATCATAAGAGGATATAACTAAGAACAGCCAGACTGGAGAGGTAGGGAAGGAAGGGCATGGAGCTTCCGTGCTGTCTTAAAGCACCTCACTGTCCCCAAATCTCCAGGTGATCACCAACTGAGGAGCTCCCTGAACTCTGTCCTTTGGCATTTTCCTAGAGGCTTCATTACATAGGCAGGGTTGATTAAATCATTGGCCAGTGGCAACTGGTTCAACTTCCAGCCCTCTCCCCTCCTTGGAGGTTGGGGGGAAGGGGAAACTGAGAGTTCCAACTCTCTAATCACAAGGTTGGTTCCCTTGGCAACATGGCCCCCATCTTTTCCAAAAGTCATCTCATTATCATGACAAAAATCACCTTTATGTTTTCATCACTTAAGAAATTCCAAAGGCTTTAGGAGTTTGGTGGCAGAAATAAAACTAAATATATATTTCTTATCATAAATCACAATATTACAGACTCATATCAGGGATTTCTAAGATAGCATTCCCAGAGATGTATGTCTCCCAGGGAGTAACACAGGCTGTGTCAGGGATGCACTGAAGAGACAGTCCCAAGGGGAGCCACTCCAGGCTCCTGCTTGAGGGTCCTAGGTGGGTAGGACCTGTTGGTCTACTCATGGAGCTCACAGTATTCTGTCAGACCCCTGTGACGTGGTCCAGGCCCTGGAGCCAGCTGTCCTTCCCAGTGCCTACCATAGCCTTGCCATCTCCCGCTACCTGTCCCCAGTCCCTGAAGCTATCATCTCCTCTTCCAGTTAAAGCACACTGCTAGGATAATTCAACAATATTTGAATTCATATTTAAGTATTCATTATTTGAGTAAATACTTAAATACCCCTCGCTTTGCTGGAGTGAGTACTGTAATTTAAAAGAGGCGTTGTCTTGACACAGGCACAGGCAACAGCAACACAAAAGGGAACGGCAGGCCACACTGGGTTCTGACCCAACCATCTGTCACCAATACACTTCAGCTTGCTTTCTGTTTACTTGTTCACCGCAGAGGTGAGCAGTGGGAATGAGGTGCGTGTGACACGGGACGAGCCAGGAGGCTCCTGAGAACCCTGGCACTGGAGTCTAGGGGCTTAAACTAAGTGCCACAGGACATGGAGGGACACAGAACAGAAAGTGTGCTATCCCGAGCAGAGGGCAGAGGTGCCCGGTGAGAGGGGATACCGCGGGGCTCTCCCGTGACCAAACTCTCCCTCCCTGACCAAACCTGAGGGGTCCTAGAGCTTCTCCACAAGGCCTCAACCTTGGCCTTTGATGTCTATCCTTAGAGGCCCAGTCTTGGCAAGGATTCTGCTGAGTCATCTCCTCTGCTTGCTCCCCGATCAAGTTCCTCATCCCTTAATGCTCAAGCCTATCTTCAGCAGGATCCTGCTGGGCCAGTTTGGCAATAATCTCCCTTTCCTTGATGTTCCTCTTAGGAACTTTTCATCCCCTGACCCTGTCACAGCTCTTGGGCTGTCTTTGCTACATGAGGAGTTGAGCTCAGCTCCTTACCCTGCTTCAACTGTACCAAATAAAATTCATCTCTACCACCTTTAATTGGTGTCCTGCTGTTTCTCCCTGACACTTGTGTGCTGGCTGTCTGGGAAATGAATTGACACATTTGGGTTTATGCTGACTAGTGCTGGTCGCTCAGTCATGTCCGACTCCCTGTGAACCCATGGACTGCAGGCTCCTCTGTCCATGGAATTCTCCAGGCAAGAATATTGGGGTGGGTAGCCATTCCTTTCTCCAGGGAGTCTTCCCAACCCAGGAACTGAACTCAGGTAGATTCTTTACCATTGCATCACCTGGGAAGCCTTTACACTGACTAACCTGGTACCAAGTTCAGGCTGATGGAATAACACACACAGAGGAATTTTATGTAGTTAGTGTTACACTAGCTGCATACTAACAAAGGACATAATTGACATCTTAATAGCAACAAAATCAGAAATAGTCGTCAAAGCTCAAATCCATTCTGACTGGGTCAGTTGGTTACGCTACCTGACCTGTGAATCTCCCACAAATCCAACACACTTTTCCCCATCATTTCTGAAAGCATTTTTGTCAGAGCTGCTCCACCCCACTGCCTATTCCAACTGCTGTTCTGCATACAGCAGATGGATCAATATATGAAAACAGAAGCCTGAGCAGTTGCCTCCCTGTCTCAAGCCTTGTTATGACTAGCACTGCTTGCAGATGCCATACCACTACCCTCCATAGCTACAGAGAACAGCTGTGGCTGGGGCTCTGCTCATACCTCCAGTGCCCTGCAGACCCCTGTTTCCATCCTCTCCTGGTCTGAAGGACCCTCTGCCACAGGGCCTGTGCCTGCTATTTCTCCATTCCAAATGCCCCTCTCCATTCACCTAGTTAACTCCTACTTAAACCTACTCACCCTTCAAACCCTCAGACCTCCTCACCAGGTAAACAACCAATAAAAATTGGCAGAGTGCCACCATTCTGTCCAGGGCTCTTCCCCATCACAGATCACTACAAGACTGAAAAATAAAACCTGTTGTAAAGAAGAGGGTTGAATATAGTCCCTACATGGGAGCCACCACCACATCACTGTGTCTCAGGGGTTAGCCATACCCCTCATACAATGCAGAGCACATGGGACCCCCAGTCAGTGCTGTGTGTATGTCTCTGAGCTCTTCCTGGGCAAACGTCCTCAAGGATTGCCAACATGAAAATATGGATGACTCAGAAGGTGTTCTTAAGATTAAATAGCTCCTCAACCACGTGACCCTGCAATCCCACTCCGGAGCATATATCCGAAAGAAAAACAAGATCCAAAAGGACACATGCACCCCAATGTTCATTGCAGCACTGTTTACAAGAGCCAAGACATGGAAGCAACCTAAAACCATAAAGGAAACTTTGGAAGAAAAGCAGCCCTTCTATTAAACGATATACAGATCTTGTTTTCTCTGGAGAAAGAGGGGAAATGGAGCTAGCTGTCATCACTACAACTTCCTCTGCATAAAAGACGGTATTTAAATACAAAGTCTGCTTCCCCCTCCCACCAAAGCGCATCTGACGAGCAGCAAAGGGAACCCTCACTCACCTTCCCCAGGGCAGAATAGCAGGAATCCCCACTTACAGAGAACAGCGATTCTAAAATGTAAGTTCAGTTTGGGCTACATCCCCCCTCCACCTGCCCAGGGCTATGATGTCCTGGACTCTCAAGGGAGCTGGAGAACGTCCATACCAGGAAGGGGTGCTGAGTAACCCACCACCACTGTGTTAACGCTCCCTTCCCAGGGCCGGTGCACAGGCTAACTAGATCCCACAAGTATGTAAAGTGCTGGGTGGAGTGGGGGCAGGGTGCAGCAGACAAATCCGAAGTGGCCACTCAACTGGGGAGATTCAGGATGGTGGCCAAGGACGTAAGGAGTCAGGACAGGGCTCTGTGAACATAAAAGACGGGACACCTCGCAGCAGGCGAGGGGCGAGGACAGCCGTGTCTTTCAGAGTGGGGAGCTCAATGCTCTCTGAAAGTAGCCCTGACTTTCTCTGAAAAGGGTGGGCCGGGTGTTTCCGTTTCTTCTTTCAACTCTAAGTAATGCTACAAGAAGCTGAAAAGCATTGATGTTTGGCTGCTGAGAACACCAGGACCCAACCCATCAACACCTGAAAGTGTTGAGTGAACAGAAGGAAACACAGTCAGCACCACTCCTGCCCCCAGCAGGCTGCATGCTGTGTTGCTGCATCTTCCCCGGCCAGAACCACATTTCTTAGGTGTGACACACGTAGAAATATTTCTGCATGAGTGGACGTCCACAGCAGAGGAAAGGAGGTGGGTGTCTTACCATGAGCTCCTTTATACAGAGCACTGGGGCTGCCCATCTGTGGCACGGATGGGCTGAACGGAGAGTAACGTGGGCTTGTTGTCCCTGGAAAAGAAGGCAGAGTGAGGAGCTGTCCCCCTCTCCACCCTGAAGGGGTGGGATTACACACAGGGAGCTCTGCTTCTTTCTTACCATACGGCGTTTCTGGAGACACAGGAAATGCAGGGGTGGGAGAGATGGATTCACTGCCACTGTTGGTTGGAGAGAAGATCCTGCCATCGATCACATCCAGGTCTGGGGGATACGTGGTGATCACTGCCTGAAATTGGCAAAGTGGAAGTCAGGTGAAGGCCACCTCCAGACAGCTGGGGTTCCTGGCCCTCACTGAGCCAGCCCTCTTCTAAGACTAGTGACAGGAGGCAGCCATGGGCAACTGGAAGAAGCTTCAGTAACAGTCAAGGAAGAGCGAAGTGTTTTGTGGTCAACATTACATTGTTCGTAAGTGGAGATGGCAGAGAGTTTATTTAGCAGAGGGAAATGAGTGTTAAGTAAAAAAAGCAGGATAAAAGAATTGTCACCTGTAATGTGTTTACAGATACATAAAATACCCAATGAATTAAATACATAGGCATAGAAAAGAGGCTGGAAGGATACATTCCAGATATTAACTCTGCAACTTTCTTTCCTTCTCTATTCTGGGTTCCAACTTGTCCACTTTTGAGAATAAATGAAACCCTAATTTCAAAAGGTTCACCTTTGGGGGTTTGTCAACCTGTCTTACTTCAATTCCGATTAAAAGCCTTAAGTATGGCTCCTCAAAAATATTCTGTAGATCTCCCCGAAGGACACATATCCACAGTGACCATATTTCTTCCTCCTCCCTCCCAGGGACCCCAGGAGGCTTTGGGTCAGGGACTCGGGTTCCTTTAAGATGACTTCCGTTTGCCCTTTGCCACTGTTGTCCACCCTCTGAGACCTCTACCCTCACGACTCATCGCATACTTGGCCCCTCAATCCCCATTCCACAGATCAGAACACAGATGACCAAGTGCACGCTGGCACAGCTCTCTTGGGAGAGGGGATCCCACCCAGCCGGCAGGCCTGCCTTCAGGGAGGAACCATGTTTGTGAGATGGGGACGAAGCTGGGTGGGGAACTGAACTGGCGACTTGGGACAGGGCTCAGGCCAGGCTCTGGGTAGTGGTGTGTATACCTCTTTGGTGTTGTCTGGGGAGAGAAAGGGCGCCAGGCCTGGAGTCTGTTCTGAACTGGTGGTCTTTCCCCAGCTGCATTTGGAGAAGGTGGGCTGCTCCCCAGCTTCGTTATCATACTGCTCAAGGCTTAGCTTCCGGAATCTTCCCCCAAGTGGCTCATCCCCTGTTAGGAGAGAGACAAGTGGGCTGCAGGCACTTTCATCATGGAGAACACTGACCTTTGATTAAAACCGACTTTAAAACTTCTCAGAGGCACTCTGTATTTTAAATTTTTTTAGTTCCAGAACATCTTCATCACCCAAGTCATACTCCATACCCATTAAGCATTCTCTCCCCATCCCCGACCTCCAACCCCTGGCAACCATTCATCTACTTTCTGTGTCTATGGATTTGCCTACTTTGGACACTTCATGTACATGGAATCGCACACTCCACGTCCTTTGGTGCCTGACTTCTTTCACCCAGCATGACCCTTTCAAAGCCCGTCCTCTTACTGGGTGGAATAACCACTGTCCATGTCCCATCTGTGTTTCTCAATGTCAGCTCCAGCAGGGAGTCGTGCCTGGCTGGTTCCCCAAGGTCAAGAACACTGCCCGGCCCACCAGAGGTGCTCAGGAAGCATATGGAACAAAGAAAGGCTGGGACCCAGGATCGAGGCTTCTTCCCCATCACTGAGTGAGCAAGAAAGAACAAGACTGAAAGAACCCAGGCTGCCTAACAGCTGCAGGGACTTGGTCTGAGGCCTCTGCCCTAGTAATTCATCTTCTTCTCAAGGCATTGGTGGTCAACTTTGGGGTCAGAGTGCTTGCACCTTGCTCTAGTCTGAGGAAGTAACAGCCACTCAGACCAGACACAGAAATCTTTTCTTGAGTCACAAACAGGTATACATATTCACTTGTCTACACAAACGGTCACCTTCTTTATATGTTGTGCTGAATCTTTAAGAAAAAATTTTTGTCCATTCTTTGTTACCACCATGAATCATCTAAGTGCTTATTTGCTCAATCCCAGTGTACAGATATAGTGATACAAGAACTGTAACCAGTACAACTTTTTATTTCAAAGTGTCAAAAAATACTTTGTGTTTTATCGCAGGTCCACACTGGTTGCTCAGGGGAGCCACAGGGGCTGCTGTGCATGGACATGCAACCCAGAGGGCATCCTCAGACTCACAGGGCAGGCAGGGAAGCAGCCCAGGCAACCAGCAGCTCTGACAGCCTGCCTGCTCCTTTTGGAAGCAGCTTCTGGGGAGGACCAGGCCGTGGACGGTGCCTGGGGCTCTGGGATAGGACTGGGCTGGGTGTGACCTACGGTGGCTAAGAACATGCCAGAGGTGTCCGTGAGTCCTGTGTACTCATCCCCAGTCAGGGCCAGAGTGCCCTGAAGGCCACACCACCTGCACAGGTGCACGGTGGAGTGAGGCCCCTGAGCATGACCCGTCGACTCTTAACAGTGAGGAATTCTGGGCAGGGGAAAGCTAAATTCAGGCACTAACAGTCAATATCCACTGCCCCACTGGCCAGTGCAAGAAACATCATAGATCCTTCAGCAGTGCCCCCACCAACAAAGACTCACTTTATGCAGGATGGGGAGAGGGTCTGGGGAATCTCAGCAGAGGTGGTTTGGAGACTTGCTGCAGGCTATTAGGATGGCAGTGTTTCTTTCTATCAATGACACGTGTGTGTGCTAAGTCACTTCAGTTGTGTCTAACTCTGTGCAACCCCATGGGCTATAGTGCGCCAGGCTCCTCTGTTCATGGGATTCTCCAGGCAAGAATAACCTGGAGTGGGTTGCCATGCCCTCCTCCAGGGGATGTTCCGACCCAGGGATCAAACCCACGTCTTTTATGTCTTCTGCATTGCAGGCAGATTCTTTACCACTAGTGCCGCCTGGGAAGCCCTGCACAGAGGCATCACTCTCCCGGCAGAGTGTGTCTGCCCTTCCTAAAGAGGTAAAGATACAGGCATCGGAGTTATCAGAGGCCAGCCCTCCCCAGACGACAGACCGTGCCCTCCTCTCAGACTCAGTGCAGACAGGAGGGACCCCCGCACCATTTCCAGCCCACTGTGACACCCCTGGAGAAACAAGGAAGGGGGGCATGATGGTGCTGTGGCACCGGGATGTGCCCACCATGCGCCCACCTCTGCTGGGGGAATGACGAACAACAACCCAGGTTCCCTACAACAGCCAGGCCTGGGCACACGGGCTACAGAGAAAATCCCAGAATCACAAAATTAAGGTGGTCTACTGTGTCTTTTTGCAGACGAGGAAAATGGGGTCTTGGGTTGAGACCTGCCCTTCCACACATAGCACGCTCCAGAATTTTACTGCACTTGACACTACTTTTTTTTACAAATGGAAGGTTTGTGTCAATTCTGCATCCAGCACATTTATTGCATCATTTCCCACAGCAATGGTTCACTTTGTATCTCTGTGTCACATTGTGGTAATTCTCATAATACTTGAAACTTTTTCATTATTATATTTGTGATGGTAATTTGTATTCAGTGGCCTTTGATATTACTATTGTAATTACTTTCTTGTTTTGTATTTTTAAATTAAGGTATGTACATTTTTTTTTAGACATAACACTCTTGCATACTTAACAGACTACAAAGATGCTTGCTCCTTGGAAGAAAAGCTATGACCAACCTAGACAGCATATTAAAAAGCAGAGACATTACTTTGCCAACAAAGGTCCATCTAGCCAAAGCTATGGTTTTTCCAGTAGTCGTGTATGGATGTGAGAGTTGGACTGTGAAGAAAGCTGAGCGCCAAAGAATTGATGCTTTTGAACTGTGGTGTTGGAGAAGACTCTTGAGAGTCCCCTGGACTGCAAGGAGGTCCAACCAGTCCATTCTAAAGGAGATCAGTCCTGGGTATTCATTGGAAGGACTGATGCTAAAGCTGAAACTCCAATACTTTGGTCACCTGATGCGAAGAACTGACTCACTAGAAAAGACCCTGGTGCTAGGAAAGATTGAAGGAGAGAGGAGAAGGGGACGACAGAGGATGAGATGGTTGGATTGCATCACTGACTCACCGAACATGAGTTAGAGAAAGCTCTGAGAGTTGGTGATGGACAAGGAGGCCTGGCATGCTGCAGTCCACGGGGTCACAAAGAGTCGGACATGACTGAGCGACTGAACTAAACTAAATAGTATAAATATAACTCTCATATGCACTCAAAAACCAAAAACATATCTGAGTCACTTTATTGAGGCAATATTTGCTTTATGGCAATGGTCTGGAGCCCAGCCTTCAATGTCCCTGAGGTCTGTACCCGTGTTTAGTTTCTGTGTGAAGATTCACAAACACAAACGTGCCTGGTGTCTGATTAACAAACATCATTCTGACAAGTCCGCTGGACCCTCCCATTAGATACAGAGACAATCCCATGGGAGGTGGCTTTCTGCACCAATACGCTCAGAGGAGTTGTATAAGTTACCCTAATTTACAGACAGCAGGACTAGAGTCCTCGAGGTTCGGATGGGAGTGCCTCTTGGGATCACACCCTTTGAGTCATCCACCAGCGGCTGGAGGCAGGCTGCCCACCCTCTCCAGGGAGTGCCTTGATTCCATTTCACTTAGTCAGTTATATAAGAAATGCTTCAAACCCATACTCAGAACTGTAGTAAAGAAGCCACTCATAAATCTGGCTATGACCAAATTTTTCCTCTTCAGTACAGAAGTCCAAAGAATCTGTCTGACAATTCAGGAGACATGGGTTCAGTCCCTGGATTGGGAAGGTCCCTTGGAGAAGGAAATGGCAACCCACTCCAGTATGCTTGCCTGGAAAATCCCATGGACAGAGGAGCCTGGTAGGCTATAGTTTATGGGGTTGCAAAGAGCTGGACATGACTGAGCGACTGAGCATGCCCTCAGAGAAGTCAAATCCAAAAAAAGAGGAAGGAGGAGACACTGAGAGCAGGACAGAATCGCTGCACTGAGCCCTGTGCCCACGACGGCTGGGTCCCTGCAGATGGCTCAGCAAACTGCTCCCTCCTGGGGCCTTCCTCAGGCAAAGGGCATCCGGTGCCGCCCCCTGCCCTGCTCGGCTCTGGTGCAGCCAGCAGAAAAGGCCCCAGGACCCCACTGCCCTCCAAGTCACAAAAGCGATAGGAATCAGCATAGAAACCATGGAAACCTAGGATCACAGGGTTACCAACAATCCCAGTGACCTGCACGTCCCCGTATAAGCCCCGCTCACATTCTCAGCCAGGGGTCTCTGTGGGGGATCTGGTGGGGAGCAGCTCTTCCTGAACAAAACGCTGCCTGCCAGTCTTGTCCTTGGGATTCACTTTCCCACCAACATGCAGCACCATGACATGGTCTGCAGTGGCCATATAACCTGAGACGGCCCACTCCAGCCAGTCCCTACGCTGGGCAGGGACATCAGATGTCTTCAGATCCTTCTCCTCTCCTCCTGACATAGGACATGATACACACCAGGCCTCAGGACCCACCTATCCAGGCTGGAAAGGGGGCAAGTGTTCTCAGGTGCCCCCCTTATCACTACTCCCGAAGGCCTGAGAATCGCAGTGTTTCAATGATTCACCTTATCCATGGGTGGAGCCGGGGTCAAGGACAGAGAAATAACACGTGCTGAGCCTGAGTGCATCTGTCTGCGCGATGTCGCCTCAGTCCAGGCCAGGCTGAGGGGTAGGGCTCAGCTTCACTATGGGATGTAGGAGCTTGCTGAGTGTGAGAGACAAGCAAGTCTTGGCCATTCGGTCATCCAGGCCACTCACAGGGACGGAGCCCTGCCGGGATCAGGGCAGTGCAGCCTTACACTGGCCACCGCAAGAAAGTGGCATGGAGTGAGTGCAGGAAAATTTGGGGGTGCTGAAGACAGAACAGGAGAGCCAGTCCTCATATGGGGGCACCCAGACATACCCACTGAGCCCTGGAGAAGTGGGGGTCTGGGGCCAAGAAGTGGGGTGCCCGCGAAGCACTTAGCACCTGGGATTGAATACAGCCTAACTAGGAAGGTGGCACTATGGTTGCCAATTTACCACTGAGCCAATGGAGGTTCAAGAGGTGACATTCTCAGATCGCTCACTAGAAAACTGTAGCCAGGAGCCCCTTGGGTACTCTTCACCTAAATACAGACAACTCCGTTATGCAATAGAGTGAAATCACATGGTCATAGGTAACTCAGAGCACACAGATTTTCCCTGCACTGTGCTAGGACAGATTCAGATTTATCTGGGTAACTATCTGATCCTCTTTAAAAATGAACTTGAGAACCAGCGAGGTGAGATTCTATTCTATTTCTACCTGCTGAAATAAAGCTTGGACCTGCGTCGGGGCCAGCACAAGGAGTCACCACCCAGCACCATGGCACAGAACACCCATCCATGCTCGAAGTTCTACATCAAGTAGAATTTCTCCTGCCTCACCGAACAGTAGAACAGCCTCCAGAAGGTTAGGTCACAGCCCCAAGATGAAACATGAATATGAAACAATGATTTTCAAATGTGACTGAACATTAAAATCACTAAAAATCCTGACTCTAGGGCCTCACCCCTTACCTGTGAAGTCACGACCCTCAGGAATGAGGTCCACGTGTCAGCACTTTTTATAAACTCTCATGTTTCCAACACACAAACAAGCTCGAGATCCAGGCCTCATCTCAATCTTGGATTCACACTGGAGTTTCACAAGTGGGGAACATTTAAGATAATTCTGACCCCTGAGACACGACCCAGGCCAATCCAACCGAACCTTCTGGAGGCAGAAGCTGCATGGGCACTTTCATCACCTGCATTTTGTCCAGTTCCCAGGTGAGTGTGCTGTGCGGCCAGGTGGCAAATGCCGGCTCTGATGAGTGAATGAAAACTCATGACCTCCTAGAACATGACCTTCGTCTTCTATCTGGGGCACTGCGAGGTAAAGCGCCCTTAATCTATTTATTTATCTCTATACGATCATATAAGAATGAAGCCTGCGTCATCAAGGCTTGCATGGTGGGTTCTGGAAACTCCCTCGCCTTCCTAGGAGCAAAAACAATCACCAAGGATTTGTCTGGATTATTTGGCTCCCGAGTTAAGTTTGAGGCCTCCTGATTTCAGCTCATTCAAATAAACATGTGCATCCTCTAAAAAGAGAGTGGCAAAGGGAAAGTGACAACGAGAAACCCAAACACTCCCCCCAGCTTAAATGTTCCCAGAATGATTTAACAATGACGTAAGGAGCTTTTCCCTCCTCAAACTGATTCAGCTGCAGGGTATATTCTTAAAGGGTTGGGTGATGCCTTTTAGAAATTCCTAGTCTGAGTGCAGAATAATGTTGAAGAGCTCAGGGAGAAGCCTCACCCCCTGGGATCCCTCTCTGATCCAACGGACCCCAGAGCCTTAGAAGTGCTTATAGGAATGTGACCAGCGGACTCCAGCCAAGGAACGCCAAGAGGCTGAGGAAAGGACACCTACCATTTGGATTACAAAAGTGGAAATCCTTTCCACTGGGGAACAGCAAAGTGCTTGATTAGGTGGTAGCATTTCCTCTAAAATGACAGATTTAAAAGGGAAACTGATTGTGTCCAAAAAGCTAGGAAGCATTCCCTTCTACTATAAGAAATTTCAGCAATATGCTCATGTTTTACCCAGAGTAAGCTTGTAATTTACAGCACAGATGTAAAAAGTAGCACAGCAACCAAAAGGCAAGACCACTACTGGCCCCCTGCATGACTCCTGCCCGTTTAGATACCATCAGCAGGGGCTGGTGCCGAGTTTGAGTTCCTTTTTGCTTATCTGAATTTATTTTATTCTTACCTTCTCCTTCCACCCACTACCATCACTTGATCTTACTGGCCTCTCCTCACATACTTCATCTTTCAGCAACTGTGATGTTTCCACAGTGCACCTCAGGACGGTCACTAGGACTGTCCACTTTTGGGGCCACCTTCAGTGGAAGGTGATGCAGGCAGATGAAGCCCTAGGCCCGAATGGCTGATGGGCCATGAGAAGAAACAACACACAAGACTTGCAGAGAGAAGCCAAGAGAGCTGTGACTCCTAGGCCTGTCTCGGCTGGAGCTGCCATAACCTCTTTATCCTGAGCAAGAGCGGGGTCTTGGTGCTATCTACCCAAGGATGACATAAGTTAACACTTCTCCGCAGTGAAGGCATATGTGAGTGTCAGTCACACCTGTACTGACCAGCTTATTTCTACCACACACGAGGAAGAGCTTCTGGAAACAAGCCATCCATACCAGAGGCCAGGGGTCACCAAAGCAGACTTTCAAATATCTGAGGGGGCGTCTTCTTGGCAACTTAGCCAAAGAACTGCCACATGGTCCAGCAGTTCCCCTCCTGGGTATTATCCCCAAAGAATGAAAAGTGTCAGTTGCTCAGTCATGTCCGAGTCTTTGTGATCCCAAGGACTGTAGCCTACCAGGCTCTGCTGTTCATGGAATTTTCCAGGCAAGAATACTGGAGTGGGTTGCCACTTCCTTCTCCAGGGGATCTTCCTAATCCAGGGATTGAACCTGGGTCTCCTGAATTGTAGGCTGATTCTTTACTGTCTGAGCCACCAGGGAAGCCAGGGGTTCGAATGAATACTTATACGTGAACATTTACAGCAGCTCTATTCACAGTCACCAAAAGGTCACCATCCACAGATGACTGGATAAGCACAGTATGGGCTGTCCATGCAGCTGAATATCACTCAGCCTTGCGCTACAACACGAGTGAGCCTGCAAAACCTTATGCTAAATGAAAGAGGCCTGACTGCAAAGGCGACACATATCCTATGATCTCATTTATGTGAAATGCCCAGAGGAGGAGAATCTCCAGAGACAGAAAACAAACTGGGGCTCCCAGGGGCTGGGAGAGAGGGGAATGGGGGTGACTGCCATTGAGTACAGATTTCCTTTTGAAGTTTCAGAAGCGCTCTGGAGCTAGATAGAAGGGATGGTTATACGACACTGTGAAGGGACTTAATGCCATAAATTGTACATTTTAAATGGTTAAATGGTAAATTTTACAATAGATGCATTTTTCCCCAGTAAAAAAAGATCTGAGGGGATGATTTTTGTTCACTAGGCTGGCCTGCCTGAGGGTTTTCACCTTAAGATGAACACTAAATTAAATAAATCGCTTTTCTAAAAATTTATCCTTTAACATGAGTGTTAGGGTGTTACATGTATTTAAAAAAAATTTGTTTAAGTAGTTTACATAAGCTGTGACTTTGATTTCAGGGTAGTAAAGTTGGCATCAGATAACAGATGTTCTAAACACAGAATGGTGGGCCTGAGGGGTTGAGAATCACTGCTGCAGGCCCAGGTGGTGCAGAGCAAGTAGAAGAGGCCACACCTGCAGCCCTCTCAGGAATGTGAGGAGACGCCCGTCAGGGTGACCGCCTGGGGCATTCAAATCCGCCTGTTGGTGCAGTGAGGGTCACTGGAGCAAAAGGAACTGATTCATGAACTCTCAAATTTATAACATGCTTTTTATGCAACAAAAGTAAGTAGTTGCAACAACAGCTTCCAGCAATGACCATGCATCTCTCACTCTAAAATCTTTCCCAAATTAGAAGTATGCAGAGCTCCCTGCAACATGGCAGGCCAACTCCATCACAAATGTGCACTTGTGAGCATCTGTTTGTCCACCGCTCTTCATGGTCCTAAAGCATCAGTTTGAAAGGTCATGGCTTGTCCTAACCCCAGGCGGGACCCTCCTTTTGGACTGCTGATGGCACCTGAATACCCCACCTACCACTCACCTCCAGTGATAGGATCTCACAGGTGGAGAAAGTGCAGTTTTGCCTGTGGCAAAAGAGAGAACAAGAGTCCTTCCCAGAAACATCACCAGAAGCCCTCAGCCTGGGTTCACTGGCCATCGCTCCACAATCTCCTTTACCCTGGTAGGCTTGGGTAGGAGGAAGTTCCTCCCCCGCAACCATAATTCTTGGTTTCTCCCGCTTTCCAGGAGCTCATGACTGGCGTGGGGTGGCTGGGGCAGATGGTGATAGAAGAGCAAAGAGACAGTCACAGGTCAGTGTTTTCCATGGAGATGGGTGGTGAGCCTGGACACGTGCGGAAGAGATGGTGGTTGGGAAAGCATTTCAGAGAGGATGTGACCCTAGGCTGACCTATGACAACCCAGAGAGTCCCTGAGAGGTGGAGGCCACTGAATGGAGCTCCAGGCCTCCTCAGGCTCCCTGAGGGAAGCACCGTGCCCGGTGGGTCCCTGCTCCTGTGCGTGCTGAGGGCCAGGGCGTCCTGCAGCTGTACTGAGATTGGGCAGTATGACACACAGCCTGAAAACATACGCTCCAGCTCAGGTTGAAATCAACATCCAGAGCTGTCATGAGGACACTGATGGTACCCAGTAAGCCTTCGCCAACCCAAGGACGCTCACCACCTTGCTCACTGGGAACAGCTCTAGTGGACAGCTGAAGGCACAGGGGGTTTCAGCGTGCAGTGAGAGGGCAGGTGTGAAGGTAGAGTTAGATTAACTGGGTCCAGGGACTGTGATCACAGCAGGCAGCCAGAAACTCTAACCACAAGCCCCTTCCAGACTTGCGTGATCAGGACCTTGTGCATGGAAGGAAGGAAGAAGAGAGGCAAGTGGGGGGGAGACAGCGTCGGGCAGACACCCACGTAGAAGCCATGACTTTGACAGACTCCAAGGGATGCAAATATGCATACACAGAGCAGGTCAATTAAGAAATTACTCTAGCCTTTAAAATGTATTCACCTTTTTTGTGTGTTAAAAACACATAACACTACATTTACCAACTTGACCATTTTTAAGTGCACAGTTCAATGTTAAGCATATTCAGACTGTTCTGCAACAGATCTCTGACTTTCTCATCTTGCAATACTGAATAAAGTGACTCAGCTGAAGATGCTGAAGAGGTATGGAGGTATAGACACATTTCCTTAAGCTCTACTCTGCTAGAGCTCTTCAGACAATATGAGTGAACCCGAATCCAGATTACATTAGATTTGTGAGCATAGCACCCACCATCTAAACCCACCCAAAGAGAACCAAAACCTAGTTTCAATGAGTTAGCGCTTTGCTTTGTGTTTCTGAGGAAACCAGCGGAACTCATCCTTCACCCTCTTATTCCTGAGATTGCCTGCAGCTGCCAGGGTGGGCCCTACCAAGTCCTCTCCACCCAAGGATACAGAACTGCAGCCGGCTTCTGCAGAGATGCCAGGTCCTGCCCCCGGACACAGGACCACCCCTGACCGGCAAATGGTCATCCTGTCTTGGAAGGTGATGAGAAAAGGCCTAAGGGTGGAGAAAAAAGCCCTGAGCCCTCACTCTCTGCTCAATACATCCCCAGATCACACAGTCTGCAGCAGGTTCTGACCCTGATCCGGTACCCTCTTCCCGGAAATGCCTAAGAACTAACACAGGAAGGGTCCATGGGCCAACTCTGAGTCTGAGTCACCCGCCCTCTCTGACCTCAGGCTTCCTCTCTGTGACGGGACGTCATCTTCCACCTCGTTCAACCAGAGGAACCAGGAGTGTCTTGAAAGCAGGCGATCCTGGAGGAGTCTTCTTGGTTCTGAGAAGCCTGGCTTCCCTGGAAGCACAGGGGCTGCCCCCAAAGCCTTGCAGCAGCTGGCTGGGGTCCACGGTAGGCCTGGGTCCCGCTGCCCCAGGTGACGCTGGGGTCAGCCCAGGAAACTTTTCCCTGACTCAGGGTCTGCAGCCTCAGGGAACAGACGAAATACTGAAGGCAGGCATTCTGTCTCAGATGTGTTCTGTGTCCACACTCACCCCTTTTTCCCTCTTCTCCTCCGTCTCTGTGCACCTGGATTCCCGATCCATGAACACGCCTGCACTTCCGTGTACCTGGGCCCGGTCTCTCCCAGTGTCTGCAGAGCCCACACCCACCTTTCCCCCAGAAAGGCCTTGCTCTCTACTCCCT
>NW_011495058.1:2566154-2602733 GCF_000754665.1 Bison bison bison | reverse complement strand
CCTGTCACACCCCTGTGGGCTCCTGCCGCCACAGCTCCCACCTGTGCTCAGGAGGTCCCGCACTCATGGTGCGGACCCATGGCTGAGGACCTTGGGTTCTTATAATGGTTCCCTTTGGCTGGGGTTTAATGTATAATGTAAATTGATGGGCTTTCCACTATGAAGGACTGGAAGTTGATACTTGTCACTGTGACTCTCCTTCAGCATAAATGAGACCTTGGACGTGGACGGGCACTCCTGCAGGGATGACTGTGTCCACAGAAGCACAAGAGGGGCGCTGGCACAGTGCCCTAGCGCCATCTGTGAACCGAACATGAGGCCGGCCAGGAGCCGGCAATTGTGGGTGGGGGAGTTGATGTGCCATGAATAAAGTATCTCGACAATAGGAAACAAGGAGCCCGTAGGTATGAGCAAGAGAGCTGGCCTCCTGCCATCCGTGGAATCAGAAACTTCACATACTGAGTCATTCCTTTTGTTGCTTGGTATTATCAGCTGAAATCTCCCCTCACTTAAAGGATGTGATCTAAGAAACCCACTTTTGAGCAGGGATGCAGTGCAGCTGGGTGACCTTGGGGGTGGGGCAGCGCGAGGCCCCAGCAGCGCCCAGACAGGCTGTGGCTGAAGCACAGTCGGTATCCGCTCAGAGCAGGGGAGCTGCAGAGGCGCTGGGCACCTGCACGGAGTGAAACGCCTCCATACCTCACCCCATTTTACAAGGGCTCCCAAGGCTTTCTGAGATTCCACCACTGTAGGGCTTTTCTCTTGTCTCAGAGCCAGGACTGACTTCCTACACAGCCCATGATGAACCTCGCTAAGTTCTCCAAGCCAATTCAGCAAAGACACATGAGTTCTTGGAAGGTCACCTGCACTTCCACCAGCACCACATCTGCTCTATTTACAAACATTACTATGTGCCAGGAAACAAAAGAAGTCACTGCCACTGCCCTCCAGGGGTTTTTTGATCTGGGAGCAGAATTTGAGTGGAATTAGGTCTCAGCCATAGGATGCAGAGTGAGACAGATGGAGGCTATTTATACACTATGAAAGTGAAAGTCGCTCAGTTGTGTCCAGCTCTTTGTGACCCCATGGACTGTAGCCTGCCAGACTCCTCTGTCTGTGGAATTCTCCAGGCCAGAATACTGGAGTGGGTAGCCTAACCCTTCTCCAGGGGATCTTCCTGACCCAGGAATCAAACTGGAGTCTCCTGCATTACAGGCGAGTTCTTTACCAGCTGAGCTTCTAGGGAAGCCTGTTTATTCATTGGGAATGAACGTCAGGGGTGATGCAGACACAGCACCAAGAACAGGGAAGGTGCTGAGTGGCAGTGCTCACTATCACCTTACCATCACCACCCCCACCACCATCACCATCATCACCCTCCCCACCATCACTATCATTACCATCACCATCACCACCACCATCACTACTATCATTAACGCTACCACCACCACCATCCTCACCATCATTATTATTGTGCTGACTGCAGGTAGACTTTCTCAGAAAATGCTTAGCCTTCGCATATAATTGTCATCTCAGAAATAACCAGAGCCACGGTAGACATGCTGCTGCCTGAAGAGCTGGTGCAATGTGAGCTGTGCAGGACATGCGGCAATCCCCAGGAGGAGTTCCAGGTAATGCCACCCCCAACTCCCTACCACCAGGTAACTTGTGGTCTTTCTCATAATCAGGACACAACCTGCCAAGAGTGAAGGATTTCACTAACTTCGGGATGCTAACGTCTCTGTGACAAACCTTTTTCTACAGCCAGAATTAAGACACACTATGCAGCAGTCAGCATCTGGGGGCAAGATGCAAGGCAGGCCAAGGAGGGTCTCATGTAGAAAATACAGCGTCATAGAACTTTCCAGCCTATTTCCTATTTGTATGCAAGACATGAGGCCACTCTGGTCAGATACTGACCCCCATCAATAGGGTGAGCCTCAGGCACACAGACATGGGACGATGCATCTGTGGGGTGAGAGCCATTGTCCTGCAAATATCATGGAGCCTTTCAGACTCATTGTCCCCTTCCTACTCAGTGTGGTAGAGCCAAGAACCACATGTGGACCAGTCCAGCTTGGCAGCCCTAGCCTCCCCCATCCAGAGGATGGATGTGTGCACTGGGGATCTGAACATCTTCAAAGCACAAGGACGCAGCATCCCCAAACCTTCCACATCTCCACATCAGTTGGTTAGCTGACTCTCCTTGCCATCTAGCAATTTTTTTCTATTGCTGGCTGATCTAGCTTTTTTGCAATTGAAAGATGTAAATACTCAGATGACATTTTGATATTAAAATCAAATGGGTTCCAGTGTCCTCTACACCAGCCAGGGAGAGAAGGAAGTTCTCTCTCCACCTCAATTCAAAGGGCTGAAAGCTAGAGACATGCACATTCTTTAGATGGGATTTCTAGCAAGACAAGACGTCCCAGAACGAAAGCCAGAAGTCTGCTTGCAGACTGTTCCAAGAACCCTCTACACTGTCCAGATCCTTTTCATCAATGTGGTGCGAGTCTCCAAGGCTCTGCACTTCCCGGCTTGGCCCTGTCCTCAAACAGGAGCTCGCTCTGAAACTGAAAGCCGAACTCCGAGTTAGAAGGCCAGTCCTCACGCTGTGAGCTGCGAGCTGCCCAGCTGGCGGGTATTCATCACTGCTCAGGGGTCCTACCAGAAGCTCATGCCCAAATTTCAGGAAGGTCTCTGAAGATTAGTGCCCATGTTTATTTATACCTCATCCCCTGACATCACCATAGTTTTACAAGTATAGAAGAAAACTAACAAATACCCAAGATTCCTAACAAACAGGAATGGATTAATAAACACTCTTAACTGAATTTGCATAATTAATAACCTAACATTCGCTGAAATTTTACAGGTCTGTTGAAGTATTCAACATTTTTAAAATGTCACTACTTTATAAGACCAGGAAATAGAAAAGATCTAAAATCAAAATTAAAATTCCAGTAATTACAGTGATGAGTTTATCAAGTAATTTAAGTATAGCTATCTAAAGGATGGAGGAGATGAAGGGACTTTCTAAAACCCCAGGCTCTATGTTTTACTGTTAAAAGACAGACGAGTCATTCGGGACTATGTTCCATCCACTGGAAAACAAATGAACTAAAGGAAGCTGTCAGACGGTAACTTGAGCTTAGAATCCTTCCCTCTTTCATATACTCAGCCACCTCCAACCTCTTCCAAATCTCAAAGGAGTTTTTAATCCAAGAAAGAAAAAAAAAAGATTTATGGTTTTAATTTTTCCAAGAAATTCCTTTTAAGTAGGTTAGGTGAGGTAAGAGACAGGATGCGGATAGCTTTGTTCCCACTGAAACTTTTTTTAAACTCAGAATCTCCTGAATGTATCTGACTAAATGAGTTTATATATCCAAATCATTCCATCTGTTTTATTGCTACAATTAACTACTCCAACAGCTACATATTCAAGTCTGATAACCTATTCCCAGAAGGTTCTCTCAGTTTTTCCCAACTCCCAAACTTCTGATATCCAAGGGCCCAGGTACTCAGGGAAAGGAAATGAATGTCACAGGGTGTGTGCGAGCTCAGTTTGCTTCAGTCGTGTCCCACTCTTTGCAATCCCATGGACTGTAGCCCACCAGGCTCCTCTGTCCACAAGATTCTCCAGGCAAGAATACTGGAGTGGGTTCTTGCCAACCTAGGGATCGAACCTGCATCTTCTGCACGCAAGCGGATTCTTCAGCATCGAGCCACCAGGGAAGCCCGGACGTCACAGCATCATCACACTTATGATCCAGGTGCCCTTCAGGGGCTTGCAGACCAGCACTGCCTGTACCTTTCCATCCCCGGGGATGTGACAGGGTTTAATAGATGGAGCGAAGAGAAATTCAGAAACCACACCCTTAACCCAAAGCACACAGTCAGCCAACGCATAGCTAGACAGGACCGAGGTCTGCAAAGCTCAGGTTCCCCAAGCCATCTGAGACCTGGCTGGGTCTGAAATCCACCCTGTCTGACTGCAAAGCAGGCAGGGCCTCTGTGTGCAGCCACAGGGCCGAGTCCCGCTCTACTGCGAACCACCTATGAGACCTTGGGCAGGCCACGTCCTGACACCTCTGGAAAATCAACCGTAAGACGGGATCTGTCCTTGCAGCTGAGGGGCCTGAGAAGATGAAAGGGCCAAGAACAATGCCAGCGGCAAGAGCAGCACTCCTGCGCCATCAGTGACCCTGGCTCAGCCCTCGGGGTCGGACTCAGGACTAGGAGGAAGCTACGGAATCCTTCCTGCATCCCCCCTCCCATCTTCACTTTTAGAGGCAGCATCCTTAGGGAACCAGCTGCCACCAAAGATGTGGATGCACACCCACATACCAACACAGGGAGGCCTGGTCTCACTGGTCACCACACTCTCGACCCCAAGGTGACCCCTGGGTCCTTGCAGCTCCACCCCTCCCTAAACCTCCCCAGACTTCAGCAGCACTCAGGTTTGGATACCTGATTTGGCCCATCTCCTCTGTGTGGAAGCTTCTATACACACACTCCCCAGATGTCCTCACATACTATTCCTTGACCCACTCTGTCCCAGCGCCCACAGCCTGCGGGGCATCCGCCCTGGTCCTACAGCCTGTGCCTCTCCAACATGGAGAGCCTATCACAGACTAGAACGCAACGCTTGCTCCCACATCCATTCAGCCATACACCCAGAGGTCATCTCTCTCCACTACAGCCACCCCCAGCCTTCCAAGGTCTCGCAGCTGGGCAGGAAGGCCTGGCCCTAACTCTGCACAAGCCACGTTCTAAGAGCCTGCACAGTGCCCGCCTCCTGTGCAGCAGAGCCCCAAAGGCTGAAGGGTGCACAGGGACGCCCTCAGGGCCCGCATCAGGGACGCCCTCAGGGCCCGCATCCCTGCTGTGCTGGGGCTGCCGCTGGACCCTGCAGCCTGCCGTGGTGGCTGGGATCCCTACAAGCCTCTAGACCCCGACTCTCCAGAACCTACCCCTCCATCACTCCTCCCACTCCCCGCCTCCACCCACCCCATGACCCTCTCTCTCTAGCTCGAGCTTGATGCCCCATGAACAGCCTCCCCACTCCCTGTGTGGCCAGCTCGTGGCCACCGTCCACACCTGAACAGTGTAGTCACTTGCCTGTCCTCACAAGACTGTGCCCAAGGCCCCAAGTGTCCTCCTCATTCCCCCCTTTCAGACTCTGTGACGAGCCCGGAGCTCTTCCATAAAACCTTATTCTATAAAACACAGACACAGGCAAGTGTGCATCCCATGAAACCCCAGCTCACCTTGCCTCACTGGGGCCCTGCCAGGGCCATCTCCTGTGTCCTGCAGGCGGCCACTGGCCCGTAGCCCGCCTGCCATGCCATCTGGGGGCATGGGGCCGTTGGCCTGGCTGCCCGACATGTTCATGTGGGTGGGGATGGGCTCAAAGGTGGGGTCCAGCTCCAAGATCAGCCTGTTGAGCTGTTCGATCGACTGGTCGATGTCCAGGGTGGGTGAGCCTGGGGACAGGTCTGTGCCCAGCTCTGGGCCAGCACCATTCACGACTTTGACATCTGGAATCCTGGGTTTGAAGGCTGCTTTGCCAGGAGGGGGTCTCTGTATATCGGGAGGATGTGGCCCAGGGCCTATGCCCCTCTGGACGGCCACTCTGCTGCTGGCCCCCCGAGTGGGGGTGAGCGGGACCCTAGGCTGTGTCTGCAGCAGGCCAGAACTGTCTGCTGCACCACGGCCGCTGAGCCTGGCCTCCCCGTCAGGGGCAAAGCTGTACTGGTGAGCGGCCACCATCTGCTGCTGGCGCACCCAGGTCTGCGTGGAATAGCTGCTCGGCCCGTAGGCCTGCGTCTGGGCAGGCACAGAGGGCTTCCTGAGCACAGGCTGTGGCTGCTTGGGCTCGCGGCTCCCGAAAGCCCGCTCTCGCTCGAACAGGGGCTCCGCGGCGAGCCCCAGATCTGGGGCCAGAGCACCATGCTGATCTTCGCCGGCAGTGCTGCCGAATCCATCAGACAGGAGGGAGTTCTGGCTGCTCTGGTGGCAGGTGAAGGGGCTCAGGTGGGCTGACGGGTGGCCCTCCGAGGAGGACAGGGTCCCGATGCTGTCCACGCTGTGCAGGTCGTGGCTGGGCATCTCGTCATCCAGGATGTCCGTCTCTCGGTCCTTGGGGGTGGTGTCTCCGTTCACGTGGACCTGGGCCGGTACAACGTGGCGGGTCCCGCTGTACTTGCTGCGAGCATCGCTCATATCCTTCAGGGGGCTTCCAGAATCCTCGAGGCCAAAGCCACTGAGCAACTGATCCAGCTCGGCCTTTTCCTGGGGGCTCAGGCCCCTCTTGGATCCGGGAGTCAGGTGCTCCTCGGTCCTGTCGGTCCTCACAGAGGCTGTGGAGTGGCCCGAGTCACTGCTGACAGACAGGGTGTGATCGCTGTGGTCTGGGCTGCTGGCGGCTGGGACGGCGGGGGACCCGCCTGGGACACTGGGATCTGAAGCGCTCTTCTTTCTCACCTTGGCGTAAAGACTGCCGTCCACGGGGCCCTGCGTGTGCAGCACTGGTGGGGAGACAACAAGAGACAGACTGTAAGTCAAAGATGAATAGGGGCTTTGGGCTCTTAGAACACATCTATATTTTGTCTGAACAAATAAAACAAATGCATAACTTAGAACGCTCAGGGCCAAAGACTCTGCTAGAATCCAAAAATTCTACATATACTCCTGCGTAGCAAATGCCCACAAAGAAATCTGAATAATCAAACATCTTCAGGCCCTACCTTTTTATGCAAAGAGAAGGGTCATTTAGAGAATCTTTGGGCTTCTTCACACTCAGAGTCGCCTTGCCTCGAGGGCTCACTGTTCATTTCATCTGTAGTATGAATGGTGAGCACAGCTCCACTCACAAGTCTCCAAGACTCAGAATGGACTGTGCATATAAGACAGGAGAGAGCTTCTGTCAGCACCTACAAGGCATCTTCCAGGGGCCTGGGTAACAAATCCTTAGTAAACTGAACATCTAACATAGGTGCCTGCTGTCCTCAACCTTCTGAGATCTGCTAAAATTTAAATATGTAGCTCAACAAAAAGAGAAAGCACAGAAACTGGTCTCCGGCCTGCCTTCCTGGAAGTGCAGCATCTTTGGGCCAAGGAGGTGCCCACGAAGGCACAGCAGGACCTCAAAACACAGAGGGGTAACCACTGATCTCCATGCACAGAGACGGCCAAGGAAAACAAAATTAGGCCTCCAACACAGATGGGAAGAGTGGAACCCTCTGCCACTATTATTAATTACGGCCTTGGCGGCGGCAGTCAACCACTCACTGGCTCACAACAAAGAGCTAGCTGGGAGGGCACTCAACAGCACAAGAGAGCTCGCGGTCAGCACCTCGCCACTGCATCCTCCTCTGCCTCCCTGTATTCCCAACTGTGAAACTGCAGGCAGACCACAATAACAGAGCCGCAGAGGGCTTGACCCGTGTCTGCGGCCCCAGGAGCCACTGCATTCCAGCGGTGACTGGGCCTGGAGCCGCTCTGAGGGACCCAGCTCTAGCCCTAGCCCTGATGCACTCCACCGGCAGGTTTCAGCTTTTTAAAAAACACAGGGTTGACACTCCAGGACAGAGCCTGTGGGGTAACTTGCGCTGTTACGCTGAGAGCACATGAGACTCCAGCTTCCTTCTTATCCCAACTGTGCACGAGAGGAAGCAGCAGAGCAAGAAGTGATGGGGGACACTGGACACAGGGATACAGGCTGGTATGAACCTAGGGACCCTCCTTTTAATGTAGTGCCTGGTGGGAAGGCTAGGGGGAGCAATGATACACAAAAAACAGTAAATAAACCAAGTCTGCAAGACAGACAACTGGACGTGAGCGTCTAAGTAAGAGGCAGGAACTAGATGCAGCGGTAGGGTCATTAGGGAATGGTGTCAGTGACAGCTGGTGGTCACAGAGCACCAATCACGGGGTATGCACTCAAGTGTATTTTCTCTGACTTTCTAGCATATTCCCTTTGTAAAGATGAAGAATTGAGGCTGAAAGAGCATGAGTAACTTTCCCAGGTTGGGGAGCTGCTGTGAAGTACAGATGGGACCAAAACCCAGGTTCTCTGGCTCAGTAGGCTGGCATCCCTGCTGCCCTGCCCCGTCCACAGAGAGGAGGCAGCCAGTCATGATGCTCTGCATGGCGGCAGCGAGTGACCTGAAGGTGCTAGGGGGAGGAGCTGCTGAACCCAGCTCCGCACTTGAGGACCTCGGAATGAGCGCCCCAAGTTAGGGGACACCTGCAAACGTCACCCCTCCTGCTGTGAAAGGGAAAAACTGACCCACGTGTGAGTCACTAGGTCACCGTGTTTAGGATGTTCTGGGCTCACGCAGAACAGCCCGTGGGTGAAGTGGGAGCTGGAGCATAAGACAGATACCAGTTCAAGTCCTCTGCCCCAAACGTGCACAAGCAGGGGGTGCCTGTGCCCTACATGAAACTCGAACACAGACACTGAAAGTCAGAGTACACAGATAAGCAGCTTTCATCTCATTTCTTCACCAGCTGTGGCCAAGAAAATAAGGCAAGACCTGGGGAATCAGGTATTCCCCTTTGGGTTTGCTGAGCGAGCAGCAGAAGACACTTTGCTCTGTGAGAATCTCAATCCCCCCAGAGCAAAGGGGTGGACAGCGCCAGGCCCAGGGGTGGCCAGGGCAGACCACTAGCCTCACAGCCGGCAGGGAGCTGGCAGTGTCTAGAAACAGATGTCCATGCGTCCATGACTCCAGTCCTCCTCCCTCAATCTGAATGAAAACGGACTGGCACAATGAATTAAGGGAAAAAGGGAAGCCAAGAATGAGCTGTACAGAAATTCTTCTGATTTAAATTCAGGCACTGCCCCAAAGTGCCCGTTAATTATTTTGAGTAGGGCCCCATGGCCAGCCACATGGAGAACAGTCCACATGGAGAACCCCACATGGAGAACAGTCCACAAGGGCCTGCAGGAAGTGGAACAGGGCAGGATATTCCCTTGGCTGCAGAGTTACGAGTAATCCCAATCTTACTGTTTTTATTAGTATTAGAAATCTTAAAATAATAATAAGCACATTAAAAACAACTCGACTGCCGCTGACAAAACACCGGCTCTGTGTGAGGCCGGGCATGGAACATTTAGGCCTTGGTCTCATGGACCCTCAGAGCTTCGCAGGGTATGCAGTGAGGGATGGAGCCAAACCCCACCACAGACTCCTTTCTAAACTTCCTACCACATGTGCAGGTTACTTTTTATGGTGGAAAATGTCCAGTACATTTTATATCTATAGGAAAAGTATACAAACCAAATCAGCGAGCCCTCAAAGTCAGACCCACCGAAACTTCTAAATCACTCTGTAGGAGCTTGAATCTTCCCAAAGGCAGCGCCAGGCCTCTGGGGGGCTGTCCAGGGGCCTCCCCGCTGCACCCACGCTTTGTGATCCTGGACTGTGGGGGGCGAGAAGGAAGAGGGGCCTCTGGCACCCACTGCCCCTGCCCTGCATTCTCCACAGAAGGACTCAGACTGAGTTTCCCTGAATCTGCAGGTGGGATTCTTGCTCTGCGTTTACTCTGTGCGTTCCTGGTCATGACGTTTAGACTGTCCAAGCCCCTGATTTATAAAAGGGAATAAGCAGTATTATCTTTCAAGACACTTGTAAGAATTAGAGAACATATATAAAGAACACAGGCCCAGGGCTCCTAATACGTGAGTCCACGTGTGCTGTTGCTCAGTCATGTCCAATTCTTTGTGACTCCATGGACTGTAGCCTGCCAGGCTCTTCTGTCCATGGGATTCTCCAGGCATACTGGAGTAGGTTGCTATGTCCTCCTCCAGGGGATCTTCGCGATCCAGGGATCAAATCCACATCTGCGTCTCCTGCATTGGCAGGCAGATTCTTTACCACTGAGTCACCAGGGAAGCCTAGACTCATATGAGTAGCCGCACTTATTAAAAGCTCCTTCCATAGTGGACAAGGCCTGGCATCCCCTGACTGTGCTGCTTCACTTCTCTCCTGTTGACCACTCAGACCACAGCAGGCACAACCTGCCCCAGGGCCTTTGCTCATGCCGCTCTCCACCTGCAGTGCCATCTTGGCTTGCTCTCTCACCCCCTCAGTGTGGATTCTCCGGACCTTCCTTTCTGTCTCTGCTGGGTGTTTGTCTGCGGCACGCACCTACAGCCAGATATACTGCAGACTTACCAATGTCTCCCCCACAAGAACATGGGCTCCTGGAGGGGAGGGATCTGTTTTTTGTATCTGGGGATACCTGTGGTATCCCCAGCATTAGGGACCCCCCAGTGAGCCCCAAGTACTGAGAGACTGAATGTTCTGGCTGCTTCTTACATGACAAAACCTAGGGAACTATTTTGGAAAGATGCTCTGCTGTCTTAGCAGGTAAAAAAAAACTAACGACAGCCAAACAAATAAACAAGGGTCTGATGGCAGAAGTGCCCACAGCCCTTGACCACCTGCAACCCGAAGGTCTCCACTCCCAGACACCAAAACAACCTCTCCCCCAAGTAGCCTGCAGAGATCCACTTAGTGGGCCTTCAAATGCCACCCAATAAGACTGGGAAGGTGCCGAAGTCAATGTGAGGGTTTCAAAATGTCAATGAAAACAAGAGTTGTGAACCTAAACACGACTCAATGTGCCTATCAGATAGGCAGAGGCCTGAGGGACGTCTGAACGCTATCTGTGCGGCCGCAGGAACTGCGGGTGTGATAGGGTCCTGACATACAACAGGTGCATAACAATGACACAGAATCTTTGCCACTCCCCATCTCCTTCATCCTCCTGCCACCTGTGAGTCGGTTAGTTCCCACAGCTGCAGGGTGGGCAGGGTGTCCCCACCCATGTATGGCCCCTCTAAACCACACCTGGAGAAGAGTGACCTTGCCCACACTGTGCTGGAATTTTGTTTTCTGAGACCCCATGTGAAAACTGCAGGGTGAGAGCAATGAAAACAGAATCACCGGGGACAAAAGTTACCTGGGAGGCTTGGGGGAGGAAGTCATTGCATGACTGACTGCCAAACCCTCCATGGAAAATGAGACACAAGCCCTAACCCGTTCTGTGAAGCCCCCTAGAACTGTGGTCAGTTTTCAAGGACGTTCTGACATAACTGATGGCAAAGTACCCCTTTTAAGGAGATTTGGAGAAGTGATGCAACAAGTAATTTTCAGAGAACTGATGAAGCCAAACTCACTTCTGTGATGCTTGGCAGGGCTGGGGCTGGGGTCCCACCACCGCCACCATCGCCAGCCCCCAGCGGAAGGGAGGGTGGGGCCCCTCAGGTGAAGGAGGCTTGGGGCTGTGAAGCTCTGCTCCATCACAGAACGCAGAGTGCTATCAGAGCCACTGGGTGGGTGAAGGGTGGAAGGCGGAGTCGTTCACTTCATCTGCCCCTTGCATCCTTTCGTATATTCAAATGACATGTTATAATTTTGTGCTTCCAGCTCATGGCGATTTTGAAGGGACTTAATCCTCATTCTGCAAATGGAGACCCCGATCTCCAGACTGGGATGTGAGCTTCCCAGGACCCCCAGTGTTTCTGCTGCAGATGCAGGACAAGAGAGAGCCTCTACCTGTCCCAGTGCAGATCAACCATTCGCTGTGCCCCGTCCCTTCCCACTGTCCCCACCCCGTTGAACAAAACCCAGAGCCCCTTCCAAAAGGTGGCCTGTGAGTTATCTGGTAATGCTTTCCCTGCAGCCAGGGCCTGGTTAAAAATCAAACGTAACTACAGCTCTGATTGCTCCCCCTGAAAGACACACCAGGGAGGTTCTCATCTGGAAAAAAAAACAGAAGGAAGAAAAGAGCCAGAGGACATTCCCTGCCTCATTAAAGGGCAGAGGCTGCAGGACAGACTCGCCACTCTACCCCTGCTATCCTGTGACGATTCCCTGCCCACTCCCACCTGACTTATGAGCAGGGGCTATCTCACAAGGAGGGAAAGAGACACACCCAAAATATTTCAAAAGTAAGCAAAGAAAATGAAGGGGACAGGAAGAAAATGAAAACATTCTTTCCTATCGTGGCTGAACACAGATTAACCAATGCCCACCTGTGCTCAAAGGTATGTGCTCACAGGTATGTGAAGAATTGGCCAAAGGGAAGGCAACATCTCAACTTCACCTCCATTCAAGTACCAACCACTCGGCCCCCAAAAAGGTGCAGAACTGATCTGTACGAAGTTCAACTGTCCCCTAGCCCTGCTTCCAACAAAAAAATCAATTTGAAACAAAAGAGAAAACCTGATAGATACACTAAGCTCGCTGAAATCTTTCTTTCTTTCAAATACTGAATCAATGAATCTTATGTTTTACCTTTGTGAAAGGTTTACTTTAAAAAGTAACTTTTCATTTCAAAAGCACCAACAGTATCTTCCCTGCAAGTCTTCACTGGAGAAAAATAGAAAACTCCTCTCCAGGAAATGTCCATGAGCGTTTACTAAGCACTGGCCATGGCTGCCAGTTAGTTGTTAATGGAGACTGAAATGGAATACTCAGCAGAATCCCGATGATGTGCTGGGATGAACCAGCCTGGGGAATACGGAGAGGAACGAGAGGAGACGGAGGGCGTCAGGCACATCTCATGGCATCAGATGGGTCAGCAGAGACAGAAAGAAAGAGCAAGACTACAGGAAGGGATGTTTCCAGGAGCCGCTGCTCTCAGGTGTGGCTACATCCAGGTGAGGTTACAAAGAATCATTATTTTTCTCATCAGTGGAGGACAGAACACAGGAAACAGCCCTCTCCTGCAATAGGGCTGACATTCTAAAGACAGAGGTTCTTTTTAAGAATCTCCTCTATGCCAGGACGGGCTTTCCAGATGGCCCTAGTGGTAAAGAACCCTCTATAAGATGAGAAAACAGAAGCTCAGAGAGGTTATGCTAACATTTAATATAATAAAAGGTTACTGGAATCATCTGGAATGCAACTCTACCTCTGTTTCACTCCCAAATCCATGCTTTCTGTTTTTTTTTAAAACACTGGAGTTCTAAACCTGACCAACCACTTTAATGTGAAATTAACAATTTAATTTTGGAAAGGAATGTGCCTAAATATTTTCTTTTCAGTTCCCTCTCTCCCTCTCTCTCTCACACACACACACTCCTTAGAAACTACTTAATCACTCTGCTTTCCTCCCTAACTCCCGAAACGGTCCGCTGTCGGGACAGGAGCCCGTGTTCTGAGGCTGCTGGGTCGATGATGGCAGTGTTATGTCTGTTTCCTAGGCTGCAGGAGCGGGAGCTCATGGCAGGCTGTGCATTTCTGTCCTCAAAATTAAGGAACTGTTCCTGGGTGGACCACTCAGTACCCACCCACTGTGCCCACCGCACCCACCACGCCCACGGCACCCACAGCCACTTGGGAGCCCTGATAAAGGAAAGGCTCTCCACCCACCCTGACTCACTAGGAGACAGGCTGTGTCTCTGGGCACAGCCTGCTGACCACTGTCAGTCACTTCTACTTCCTGTGGCAACCCCACATGAACCATCTCCAGCTCGCTCTAAACGACTATCTACTTGAGGCCACTCAGCTAAACCAATTCACTCTATCAGAAAGACCCCATACCAGAACCTATACGTCCCCATGGAAGTCTTATAACCGCAGTCATCCCTGGAACAGTGTCTGAGAAGAAAGAAAGAAATGATGTCATTGTCTGCATCCACATCCAAGGTACTGAGAGAGCAACCAGACTCCAAAGACTTCAAGTGACATCCCGGGGAGAGATCGGGGTGGGAGATGGGCTCAGGGAGAGCAGGCTGCAGCAAAGGGCCATCAGAGATGAGTGGGGTGACAGAAATGTTCTTACTGTGGCTGTGATGGGAGTTTCAGGACAGGAAGTTAAACTCCTGGAACTGGGCAGTAAAGAGAGTGAACTTTACTGTATGTAAATTATACCTCAATGATTCAAAAGATCATGAATTCAAGACAGAAATGAGGCTCACAGTGCAATGGGCCCCTGCTGTGTCCACCTTTCCCCCCTCCCCTCTCCCCTCCTCATCTCTTCTGACTCTACTCCCCACCTCTCCATCCCCCACTCCTTGAATTCCTCCACCTTCTCCCTCTCTTCCAGGATCTCCTTCCTCTTCCTAGACTCAATGAGATAGTGGAGAGTTCTCTTGTCTTCGGTATAGCTGTCAGGGTCCCTTTGTGCCCCACCCCCACCCCCCGCCTTGTGACATAAAGCTTGTTTTAACTTTTTCACTGGAGCGATTTAGTGCACATTCTCAGTCCCCCTCTAGACTTTCTGGCATAATCCACCTGGGTGTGAATCCTAATTAAAAATCCTGCCCACAGCTGTGTGACCCTGGGTGAGTTACTCAACCTCTCTGAGCTCCACTTCCCTTATTGGAGAAGTTGGCTGGCAATGGGGTGCTTGATGAGGTTTGCCCAGGATCATCCTGGTAATTCAGGGAGACCAATATAAAGGGAAGAGAACAGGCAGGTGCTGAGTGGACACTGTCTCTGCAAGTCCCCACATCTCCAGTCTAGAGCCCGGGGAATAAGAGTGTCCCATGGGGTCCCATAAAGGAGTATTCTTAACTCAGCCTAACTGACCTCACACTTCGGAATTATGTTGAAGAACTGCTTTTTAATAGAGATCTAAAGTAAAAGATGGAATTTTAAAAATACTATTTAATTCTATAAGTCATCTAATATGGGGCACAGTAGGGCCCTCCAGCTGCCTGTGCAGGCCACCTCCAGCTCTCACCAGCTGTGCAACACTGCTCAAGCCACCTAATCCGCTCTGCTTCTCAGCCTCCTCTGGGACTAATAACCACAAAGACAAAAGCAGTTAGCAGTAAGCTAGCTGAGTGACGCCAAGGGCCTCTGCATTGTCTTGGTGGATTCATCACAAACTCGCTTCTGCTGAATCCAGGCAGTTGTGGGGGCCTCATCCCATTCCACAGGGCACGGCAGCAGGATGAGTAACACTTTGGCAAATCTTTCAAAGCATACCCAGGGCCCTTCCTCACCTCTGTACCTCTCAGGCCCCTCACCCAATTAGAGACCATCTCTCCCAAATGTGCTGCATCAGCTCTGACTGACCAGTGTGGGAACCTGTGATAAACTGCCCAGCTTTAAATTCTGAGGACAGGCCCTGGAGCAGTGGCCCAGCACTGCAAGACATCCAGAAGCAGGCGAGCATCTCAGTGCCTGCTGTGTGGCGTGCAGGCAGAGGGGGCACTGGGGCTCCAGTGTCTGAGGCATGCGGAGGACCACCAGAGAGCAGGGCCCCTGGAAGGGGGATGGGCCCAGAGCAGGAGGCCGGGATGAGCGGGGTCAGTGACCCTCCATGACCTCTGGCCAGGAAGGGAAGGCTCTGGGAGTGTCCCAGGGACGCCTCCTCTCTCAGGGGCCTGTGGGGGCCGCAGAACCTTCAGGATCAGGAGAAACACCCAGGCTCGGCCGGTGCCCCTCACAGGAGGGTCCCTGTCATCTCACTGAGTCACTCACACTGAGATCTCTCTTTTTCCACTTGGACATTTATAACTGCAGCATTTATAACCTCTCAGGAAACACAGCATGCTTTTATTTTACTGCAGTGGAGTTCCGCCTCTGGGCTAATTAAAGGCTCCCTTGTGTGTATACTGAACTAGTTCCTATTCCAAACAAATTGAGAGCTAAGAAAGGATGGCCACACTGGGACCTCTGAGAATTCGACCTTTGGTCCACAACAGCACAGATGGGTGACTGGGCTGTCCCAGGTGAGATGAAACGTGCCATTCTCTTCTAAACAAAAGACAGACAATGCTATGAGCAGCTCAGAACCCCAGGGCTGTGAAAGCCTAGCCCGAGCTCTCCTCAGGCCAAGTTCCAGAAATAACTCCATGTAGCATGGAACTTCTCTGGACATTCCATCTCACACCTCGAGAGCAAACACCTGCCCAAACCCCCAAACCCAATACTGTCCCCCTGAATGCCAGGCGGGGAGGCACCTAAAGTAGGAAGGAGGTACCTGGCCTGCCAAGGGAAACGGATGGAAATCGCTCCCTTGGGAGCCAAGTCGGGCTCTGTGTAAATGTTTTCTAAAACCGAGGCAGGCTATAAATTCTCGGAAAAAAATAGTGAGAGCAGGGGGAGCGGGGTGTTCCAGCCAGAGAGGCACATGGCTCATGGAAAGGGACGTGCCAACGGCAGGGCCCATGTCTGGGACGCTGGAGCCACACGGATTCCAAGCGCTCCTGGCAGTCCTCTGGGTGAGGCCCGGAATGCGGTGATAACAGAGGCCAGGCTTCACGGTGGGGCTGTGGCAGGCGTGTCCCAGCCACGGCCACCGTGCCCCAGACAGCAGGCACAAACACCACCGACGGGACACTCCCATGGGGGCCCCTCTCCTGTCCAACAAACACCCCAGCTGGGACCATCCCATCAAGGGCACTTACCTTGGCACCTGATTCCCTCCCAGGCACTCGTTACTGTGGAAACACACCTGAGCCCCAGCCAGCCAAGGAAACAGGAGGCCCTGTGGCCCACTCAGAAGTCACCTGAGCCAGCCAGCCACGGAGCGGACCGTGAGCTTCTGCATATAAACTTTACCCCAAACCATCGCTGACCCTCCAAAGGCAGAAGCAGCTAAGACTCCTCTCACCTGCAAATAAACAGTCTTCTGCCTGGCCTTCCTTCTTGCCAGGTTAAAGCTGCTGTTCTGCTCATCACTTACCACCGGACATCCTCTCCCCTAGCAGAAGCCACACACACACACACTCCCTGCTTACCTTGCTTCCAAACACACACACACACACACACACACACTCCCTGCTTACCTTGCTTCCAAACACACACACACACACACACACACACACACACACACACACACTCCCTGCTTACCTTGCTTCCAAACAGCCCTGTAGCTTGTTTAGCCCACAGCCGTTGGACCCCTGAAGGAAGCCTTCAACCCCAAAACATAGCATCCCGGGGTGGGGGTGTGTCTCCCCTGCCAATGACCCAGCCTTGCTCTCCAGGCAGTACAGAAGGTAGAAGATCTTGTTAGCTAAGAAAGGGACTTTGGTTCCACCAAAAAAGGCCAGTGCAATGTAAACACGTGGGTGGGGTTTCCTGCAATCAGGTTTAATGAAATTTGAACCCTGGAGGCTGAGGAGGCGGGGAAAGGGCTTCTACTGGAGAGCCACCCAGCTAGACCTGTGTTCACGCCAAGACTTCTCAGCTGACAAACTGACGGGTGGAGCCAGCACCACCTGCGCCGGTTTACAAACCAGTTTCAGCATCGCTTGTGTTCTTCAGCTACAGTCTTCACCTGTGAAGTCTTCACCTTACAGTCTCCATGTCCTGGGACTGTGTCTCTCTTTCAAGCTCCACGTGGCCAAGTTCACTGTCAGTGTTAACTGCACATGGCCCATCTTTCAGTGTTTACTTGCACACCCAGACTTCCACATTCTGCCCAGCAGCGCCTCTGCACCTCGGGCCTCTTTGCATGCAATTTAGGTGGGCTTCAGCCAACAGTTTACCCCTCTGCTTTGACTGCTTGTTGGTCAAAGCACAGCAACATCCTCTGAGCCTTAAATGAATGTAACACACCAGAGCAAACAAGCAAAGCTGTTTGGACGCCTTCATGTTTCCATAGCACAACTGGAACCCTCACAGATGTCACCACTCAATCAGCCTGAGAAGGAATATAGTCAGCACATCACAGACACAGATTTCTCCAACAGACCCCCAAATGGCCACCAAGGCACAGGTTATGTCTGTGCTCAGGAGAAAACATCTGTTTTACTGTGGGACATAAAGCACTTCTTGTGCAAGAAGGTCTACTCAGTTTGGTGCTCAGTAAGGGTCCTAACCAATCCCCATTCCTATCAAGGGAACTGACAGGACTGTGCCCACTCTGCAAATAACACTATCACTGCAATCAAGAAAGCAACTAAGCTGAAAGAAAGTGAAAGTTGTTCGGTCATGTCCAGCTCTTTGCAACCCCATGGAATTCTCCAGGCCAGAATACTGGTGTGGGTAGCCAGTTCCTTCTCCAGGGAATCTTCCCAACCCAGGGACCGAACCCAGGTCTCTTGCATCACAGGCGGACTCTTTACCAGCTGAGCCTTCAGGGAAGCCCAAGAATACTGGAGTGAGTAGCCTATCCCTTCTCTAGCAGATTTTCCCGATCCAGGAATTAAACTGGGGTCTCCTGCATTGTAGGCAGATTCTTCACCAGCTGAGCTACCAGGGAAGCACAGGAAGCAACTAACTGATCGCATAACAGTTTTCTTCAAAGAATTCACATCAAAAGAAAAAAAATTAGAAACAGAAGTCTAAAAGATCTGGTTTGAGGACTGAGACCAATGGTCCCTGCCATGTTATAGCCAAGGCCGTGCCCAGAGGGGGTCCCAGTCTCCTACAGGACAGAGTCTTAAAATCAGACCTTTGCACCCCACAGCTGACAACTGCATGAAAAAACACAGAATAAGGTACCAACAAAGAGGAAAACAAATCTGTACACTGGCCAGTGGTCTCTTTTCTCCATTTCTAACACAAAGAACCTGCACGATCAGTTGTGTGTCAAAAGGAGGCTGGCCTTTCATGAGGCTCATTTTCTCACTCTGTGGGGTGCAGGGTGGGTTTTCCTCATGTTGGCAGCGGCTTCACAAAGGAGCTGCGACAGCCTTCATGAATGCACAGCAACTGGCACCATCGAGGCCTTCAGATCTTGGCAGTCATGCTGTTGCCAGCCTCTAATACTCGCGCCCAAACACCGTCATATTCCCTCCGCCCCTATCTGTGGGTTTCAATCACATAGAGCCCATTCAGGCTGTTCCTGTCAACTTCTCCTGAAACAACGTGGTCTTGTGAGGCTCTGCTGATGTGTGGCCAAAAGGCAGTTCTGCAGCTCAGTGTTTTGACAGGCTTCAGAACTTTCCACTGTACTGAGATGTAATTTTGTGCATGAGATTACATAGCTAACACAGAAAAGACTGGATGGGTTTCCTGAATATTCCTGGGAGTAGCTGGCAAAGTGGGACAGGAGACCCTCAGAAGGTTCACTGTGATTCCAGCGTGAGACCCATAAAGACAGAAGAAATAACCAGAAAAGGAAAACCAACTAGGACTAAAAGAAGCGGAAATTTCACAAAGTAGTAGAAAAGATGGGCAATAAAAGAACAGCCTAAGGCCAAAACGTGTACAAGAAGGTTCATTGTACAAGAAGAAAAAAGGTGGAAAAAACCCAAATGCTCACCTGCTGATGAATGGATCAGCACACTGAGGTCTAGTCACACTCTGGAACATTATTCGGCCATAAAAAAAAGGAGTGATGTACCAAAACTGAATGAACCCTCAAATCATCATGCAGCGTGAAAGACACCTGTCATAAAAAGCCACACACTGCAGGGTTCTTGCATGAAATGTCCAGATGAGGGGAATTCACAGAGAAGGAAGATGGGTGGTCTCCTGGGGCTGGGAGAGGGAGGGCTGGGGAGTGACTGCCAGGGGGTTTCATTTGGAGCTGACAGAAATGTTCTTTACTTAGAAAGTGGTAACAGTTGCCTGGCCAGACCCAGCCCCAGGACCGTGGAGGAGCAGCAGCCCACCATGAGGCTGGGAGAGGTACCTCTGTCCTCACCCCACAGCAAGCCGTCTTCACCTCCATCCAAATCTCCTTTCCCTCTAGAAGACCATGCTTTCCCTCCAGCTCCTCCTGAGGTGCCTGCTTGGACTCCCAGAGCTACAGGATATAAAGTCTGACCCCAGAACACCCCCTCACTACCACAATTCACAGTTGCCAAGAGAGCATCACAGTAAATGACAGAGACCCCACCTTTTTTTTAATAAAGAATAGGCACATGATAACTGTCTCTAAAGAGACAAAATAAAGAATGTCCCCAGTTGCCCCCTTTTACAAAACACCTCCCTTTTCCTTTAATTCATGGGGAACTTTTCTCTCCGGTTTGCAGCATTTTCCAAAGGTAGTGTGTGATAAAGTCACAAACATGGGATTTGAAACCTCTCCTCCCCACCCTACATTTGTTGAGTCTGAAGAAATGGGAGGCAGGGGATAGTGAAACCACATCAGGCAAGAGGTGGAAGGAGGAGCGAGATGCGTGCGTGTGTTGCGGAGGTGGGTACCCACGAGTATGTGCATCCCGGGCCTCTCCTCCTCAGGCTTTTGGTTCTGGTTGTTAATATGAAGTTTGTAATCTTTCCTGAATTGGTGATGTCGCCAAAGCGTTGGAGCCCTAACTTGGCAGAAAGGCACCTGCAGGCTCTGCAGGGAATACTGCAACCCTGCCTGCTATTGAGAAAGTTCTCCACATGGAAGGCATAGAAGGAAGTTCACCAGGTTTGGTCTGAGCTTAATCCATGCAGCCAATGTGCAAGTGTCCAGGCTGGGAGGGAGGTGGAGGAGCAAGCCGGGGGAGGCGGGGGGCACGACTGAGATGCAATTCGGTAAAAGTGAGTCTGTGAGACCTTTCAAAGAAGGGAACAGGAACAAACTCTTTGCCATGCCATATTTACACACTCTCTGAGCTCACACTCATGTAGAAGTTGTGTGACTTGGGGTCTTAGGGAGACCAGGGGGTCAGGTCCACTTTTAGTTTCATCTTTTGGAAAACCCACTGGCAGGCAGAACTCAGGTGCTGGTCCCCAAGGCGGAACGCCAGTGACGGAGTCCAGAGATGTGCACTCCAGAGCCAGGATGCAGGGCACGGGCAGGCCGCCCAGGGAGCCACTGCTAAAGCAGGTGCAGCATCAAAGGGCAGAAGCAATGCCGACACTGGTCATAAAGGACAGGAGGAAAGTGAGAGCCGGATAAACATGTCCTTGGCTGAAGCTGAGGGCATGTCCACAGCCACCTGCCTTTCATACCCCTACCCCAAGCACAGGACATGCTCACTCCCAGGGTGGGTTCCACAGCTCGAGGGATGTGGGCAGGTTGGGAGCTAAGGACCCCAGTGAAATCAAGCCAACTCTCAGTGCTTCTGTTCACTAGCTGTCCTGGGATAATGCTACTTAAGGCCTCCAGCCATCGATGGCAGGCTGTGTGTGTGTATTAGTCATTCAGTCATGTCCAAGTCCTTGCAACCCCGTGAACTGTAGCTCACTAGGCTCCTCTGCCCATGGAATTCTCCAGGCAAGAATACTGGAGTGAGTGGGTTGCCATTCCCTTCTCCACCCTCTCAGGTAGGAAGGCTAGGGGTCCCCAAGAGGAGGAAATAAACTGCAAGTAGGTCACAGCTTGCAGCTGCAACCTTTCACTGGGAGGCTGACATGGGCTAATTCATGCAAACTCGTCCAGATGACATGAATTTCAAGTCAGTTTCTCTGACACCACTGAGATGGCAGTTCAGGGCCAGTTATGACTCATTAACAGGCTCCAACATCACACTCGCTCTTCTGACAGGATCCAATCCACTTCAAAAAGTTAACACCCAAAGGACTTTATGGTTCCCAGCACAAAAGGTGAGACTCCTGTATTTCAGATTGAAAGTGAAAGTGAAGTCGTGTCAGACTCTTTGCGACCCCAAGGACTGTAGCCTACCAAGGCTCCTCCGTCCATGGGATTTTCCAGGCAAGAGTACTGGAGTGGGTTGCCATTTCTTTCTCCAGGGGATCTTCCCAACCCAGGGATTGAACCTGGGTATCCCGCATTGTAAGCAGACACTTTACCATATTTCAGATTAGATGAAGCTATTGCTCTCCATCCCAATCACTGTCCGAAATCCCTTATCAAAACAGGATTAACTCCAGGTCACGAGTTCACACCTGGAAGGGGACCTACAAGGCCAGGGAGCTGGAGGCTTAAAATCAAGAGAGGACAGGAGGGCGCTTCCTGAGATCTGAGCAAGGTGCCATCAGCATTTGACAGCTGGGCTGTATTAAAGCAGTTACTCTGCTCTGAACCATCAAAGCAAACAATGTGAAGCCAAGTTTTGCAGGATGCAGGATCCCAAGCAATTCTTCTCAGTCTGGGTACAGAGAGTGGAAGCATTCAGTGAGTGGCTACACTGGCCAGACACTGATGATGCAGCCACTACATTCTGGAAGCTCAGCCAGCAGCATTCCCATTCTGCCAGGGAGGAGCTTGGCCTTGGACAGAGAGCAGAACCAGGACCTAAGGTCTGATCTGCCGGATTCCAGTGGACCCCCTTTTGGATAAGTCACCAAGGTATGCTTTGCTTTTCCAAATCTCAACACCTGACAACAATTTCTGGGGAGAAATACTTTCAAATACATTTTCAAAGTATGCATGCATGTTAAGTCACTTCATTCATGTCTGACTCTTTCTGACTCTATGGACTGTAGCCCACCAGTCTCCTCTTTCCATGGAATTCTCCAGGCAAGAATATTGGAGTGGGTTGCCATGTCCTCCTCCAGGGGATCTTCCCGACCCAAGGTTCGAATTCACATCTCTTGTGTCTCCTGCATTGGCAGGTGGGTTCTTTACCACTAGTACCACCAAATGGCAACATCTAAATACCACAGCTTGATCCAGAACTTGTAACTGCACACACCTGTGGCCAGTTCTTCCAGACCCAACTTGTCCTCACCAGCAGCCCGACTGCCGGTGGCTCAGTAGAGCATTCTGCATGGGACAGTAACAGGACTGGGTCTTATTGTAAAAGTGATAAGAAATCAGAGGCCCCCTTTCTGCAGCACCCCCATGGAGCTCTGGGGCAACTGTGGTTGCCTGGAGGCCAAGTCTGATTGGCCAATGTTTATTGGGCAGTGACCTGAAGTATCAGAGCCCTAACCTGGGGGACAGCGGCCCCTGTCTATGCAACCCTGGATCCACGAGCTTTCCCTGTGGCCAGAAACGCACTCGTTGGTTAAAGCCAGGAATAGAGGAGAGGAGGGGCACAGCAAGGCTTCATGCCCAACCATGGGCTGTGCTGCAGGCCTCACTCTGGTCCAGGGACCAGCGGGTCTTCAGCTGGAAGGATGAGGTTTGCACCAAATAGCAGGGGGGTCAAACAGGCCCAGACTTGTGTCCCACTTCCACAGTCTCCATCCTGCATGATCTCAAACACACGGCAACTCACTCAACTTCACCTGTGACCACCAACAGTACACAGCCCCAGAAGGCTACCATGACCCCTCACCAAAGTCCAGCTCTTGATTTCTCTTGGGTACTGCCCCCTTTATCTCTAAAATGGATCACAGGATCTTATGTGGATCAAATAAAATAGCACGTGAGAGGCTCCGGTAGGCTGCCCCACTGTCCACCCCCACCCTCCATTTCTCTCCTTGAGACAGTGAGAGTCCTGTGAAATACTGATGAGGCAGTGGGAGCCCCAGATCCCCTCCAGGCCACAGAGCTGGGAGCAGAGAACTGAGTCTCCATGATGAAGACAGGACATTTGGAATCAAGTGTCCACACATGAACAAGTTCATGGCTGGTGGAAGAGACACACTTTGCTCGGACATAACACGGGGTCAAGGTCCTTGACTGAAGGTCACTGCAGATGGTCCACTCCAGGACAGCAGAGATAAACACAGTTGAGGTCAGTATGTGTGTGTGTGTGTGTGTGTGTGTGTTAACCAGTAGAAACTAGAAATGGAAGTGCACATAGAAAGGAGGGCCAAAAGACATCATTTTCTAGCCAAAACCATATGCTGCCAAACCTCCCTTAACCCCGGAGAGTTTTGCCCTGATGGAAGCATGGCTGAGACTGCTTCCTGCCAGCCAACACCCCCTGCCTTCGCAGGAGTCGGGGGGCCAGTGGTGCCCTCCTCCAGGAACCCAAGCCAGGAACTGAGGCTCCAAGTGAGAGCTAAGGGCACTGGGAATGAGGAATGAGTTCACCAATGCAGGTCAACCCCACAGAGGAGCCTGGAGAGTTGGGAGATGGAGGGAACCTCAGGAAGGGTAATGATTCCACGTGAGGGGAACTGCATGCTTTGTGGAAGGTGGCTGTGCAAGAGTCTGCAGGGCCTTGGCAGCAGGGGCCATCCACGCAGCACCTACAACAGTGAGAACTCAGAACCCCCCGTGAGCTCCACTGGGAGCAAGTGTAACTGACGAGGGGTCCGATAGGGGTAGGAAATTAAGAGGTACACACTATTACGTATAAAATAAATGTGCCATGAGGATATATTGCACAGCATAGGGAAAATGGCCAATATTCTATCATAACTATAAATGGAGTATAATCTTTAAATATTGTGAATCATGATGTTGTATATCTGTAACTTGTATAATATTGTAAATCAGCTATACCTCAACTTTGAAAAAAAAAAAAGTAGATTTGCAAGGTCTAAAAGAAACATCAAAAGCAACTGGGACCCTCAGATGGAACGCAGTGTGGTGAATGAACTGGGCATGGGAATGACGCTTCAAGGTGTGGACAGAGGCTTGACACACAGCACTTAGAAACCATGCCTGAAGTACAGGAGTGATGAGGGCTTCACCTCTAGACAGCAGGATGCTCTGCATCACAGAAATACTGACATGGCCCCAGACTCTCCAAGTGGACAGGCTGAGGAGCCTCGTGCCCGCCCTGACACCGAGTAGACCACAGACATCCCCGGCCGGTTCCTGCAATCCCAGCGATGCACAAAGATGGGCACACATGGAGTTACCACCATGACACTTGCTTTTGGCTATTTAATGTCTGGACGGAACTAATTGGACAAAATTGTTTTCACTGTCTCTCCCAAATCAGGTCTGTTCACAGTTTGGTGCTTGAAAAAAATGAAAGGCCAGTGTTCTCAAGCGCCTGGAAGAAGTCTCATCCCTCCTCTTTGAAACTGACCTCCAGAGGCTTCTTTCTATAAACCTGGCAGGTGCCACCCTTCATTCCTTTTTTCTTTCATGATACTTGTGACTCAAACTGCAGATCCCGTGGCCAACAGAGAATATGTTTCGGAGAGACAGACTCACACAACAGAGACTAAATGACGCAGCCATACAACCTGGACACCAGTGTAATGAGCAAACAGAAACAGAACCCACATACCTATTGCTCATGGGGCTCCCCAGTAGTAGGAAGGCTGCCAGTGCTCAGATACCAGGCATTCCCCTTCCGCAATCGGGAGGGCAAGGGAGAGATAGACATATAGCTTCAGGTGAGGAAGCTTCTAGATGACAAGTTCACTAACTGACCATCTCAACACAATTCACCAAGCCTGATTCTCACAAGTGCCATCAGACTCACAGTGGTGTGGACTCTTGACAGCCTCCAAGCAGGCTGCAAGGAGATTTTCTATCTAAAGGTGAACAGGCTGCTTGTTCTGGGTTCTACTCTCCAGGAACTGATAGCAAGGTAACAAGACTCACCTTCACCGTCTGCACTCAGGTTCTCGTAGGAGTCCCAGCGGATTAGTGGGTCTGCTGTGTTGAAGTCCACAATCACTCTGTGGTCATTCTGCAAATGTTCACATCCTGCAGGGTGGTGGAAGGGACAGGGGTGGACAAAGGGTGTTAGTCCCAGTCAAGCCGGCACCTGCCAGCAATGCAGAGAGGAGCCTCTGGATCTGAGTGCCAGCCCAGAGTCCAGACCCACACCCTCTCCCACAAGCCTGCTAGTAATCTGAGCTGGAACTGAACAACAGTGCAAACCACTTGGCAGGAAGGAAAGGTGAACACTGGTCCTCTGTCTTCCAGGTGGGAGGCTCTGTGCTCTGGATGGTTTCTGCACAAGGGGATCACCTGGATGGCTCTGCAGCTCAAGGACCCAGCAGAACCCTGAGGAGCAGCCTCAGGGCTGGTGGATGGGAGGGGTGGGTTTGGGCTCTTGCTCTCTGAGGCTTCCAGGAAGATTTTTACCCCACAGCCTTGCATTTAACTATTCATGCCTCAATCTATGGCACTGGACACAGAAATAGGGTACTTCTTTCCCACAGCTATTAAAAACTGAATTAAAACTTTCACAAATATGAATCTCAGTGATGGAAATGAGCCATTTGTCTTCACAATAAAGAGACTGCTTTCTCTTTCAATGTATTTTTAGAAGAAAGGAGTCTATTTTGCACACAAATAGTTGCAGTCTTTCTACTATATTTCTAGTCCTTTTTAAAAAATATGTGGTTGCTTTTTGAGGGGAGAAGTAAACAGGGCATCAAGTCATCGTCCCAATCCTGAAGTTCTGGGCTCTTCTTTGGGCAAGTCACACCATCTCTGGGGTCTTTTTGACCTAGCTGGGCCTCACTGTCTCTAGGCTAACACCTTCCCACTGTCTAATATTCTATTTTTAATGTATTATAAATCTTTCCAATTATGTGCAAAGGTGGGAGGTTCTACAGAGACTCCAGCATACACATCACCCAACCAGGTGCGCATCTTGCTGCCCCCTCCACCCTCCTGCCAGCACTCTGCGTCTACGCACCTTGAATCTTCTCAGGAGTGGCTGAGAAGACTAACTCAATCTTCCCATTATCAGGAAAACGGTCATCTAAAAAAGAAATCCTATTTCAACAAATTTGGAGACAAGACAACAAATGAATTTTGTCCTTATATTCCTACCAGGGCAATACCACTCCCAAATCTCCAACAGCACACCAATGACAGAGAAAAATGTTAGCATTTTTACTGCTTCTCTAGAATTTTTTTCTTTGTTGGAACAATCATCAGTCTTTTGTGAGACTGGTAATAATTTTGTCAATAGGCTGGTTTATAGTGTAGGCGGGGGCATAGTGGAGAACAATGAAAGGAACACATGAGGCTCGCGGGGGCCACCCACTAAGGGCCTATTCTCCCTACACTCAGTCTGGACCCAGAGAGGGACCTCACCTTTGCTCGCGTTGTCCAAATCCTCCTTCGCAAACACAAGTCTGTAGCCCTGAACAGCCCCAGTGTGAAACTGCAGGCGGAAAATGACATCACGGGTGGCCGAGCGGTACTTCTTGTGGTAGCACTTCACCTGGGATGAAAAGGGGTGTGTTTTCCAGGGAGCCCCACCTGCGAGGAAGGCTCCTGTGGGAGTGCACAGGAAGACGTCTGAAGAATGAAACTGCGCAGCCTCTTTTTCCTAATTTCATCTAGACACTCCACATTTACCTTAAAGCCTTTCTGCTCTCGTGAAAGGAGCAGGCAGTCATTACTTCCTGTACTCGGCTCAATACTTATGTTGTGTGCTATAACAGAGAGAGAGAGAGAGATGGCAAGAAGGGAGAAGGAAGGGAAAGGGAAAAGGCCTTGGAATGTAAATTCCACAGCTGGGCTGTCAAGACGTCCTGAATGACAGTTTGAGACCAGTCTCCAGAATCATCAGGGACGTGACTTGGATTCAGGCTATGGCTCCGAGGCCCTAGGTCTCTGGGAGCAGCTCAGGCCTCTGGGGTGACGGTGCCAATAAGCAGGGTAAAAGCACCCCTTCCGGGCACTTGGCAGGGAAGGGTGGGTGGAGGAGGGGCCCTGGCACCATCTCTCACCTTTCCATGGGGGCCCCCCTGCCTGAGGTGTCTGGGGTTGGGCTGCCCATGAGGAGGGCAGGAAGGCCACGGCAGAGTGGTGTATTGCAGGAGAGAGGGCCCTTCCTCCCTCCTAAATAGGGCAGGGGCTCCTTTCCAGGGTCCCCAGGGGTTCAAGCCCAGAAGCAGGCTGGATTCTGCCCTCAGACACTCAGAGTGGAGGAGGCCACGCCCTGCACTGCGCATGCCCAGGAGGAAGGGAGGCTAGAGGTGCAGGGATCTCACAGGCAGCCATGCTCACAAAAGACTCAGGTCAGAAAAAGATGGGCTTCAGATATCTTGTGCCAGGTCAATGAGAAGCAGTCCCAGCAAGCATGGTCCAGACCAGTGATTCGGGAGATGCTGTAGGTGACTGTTCTGTGTGTATGTTCGGTCACTCACTCATGTCTAACTTTGCAACCCCATGGAATGCAGCACGCCAGGCTTCTCTCTCCTTCACTATCTCCTGGAGTTTGCTCAAACTCATGTCCATTGAATCAATGATGGCATCCAATCATCTCATCCTCTGTCCTCCCCTTCTCCTCTTGCCTTCAATCTTTTTCAGCATCACAGTCTTTTCCAGTGAGTGGGCTCTTTGCATCAGGTGGCCAAAGTATTGGAGCTTCAGCTTCAGCATCAGTCCTTCCAATGAATATTCAGGGTTGATTTCCTTTAGGATTGTCTGGTTTGACCTCCTTGCTATCTAAGGGACTCTCAAGAGTCTTCTCCAGCACTACAGTTCAAAGGCATCAATTCTTCGGCGCTCAGCCTTCTTTATGGTTCAACTTTCATATCCACACATCACTTCTAGAAAAACCATAGCTTTGACTATCCAAACTTTTGTTGGCAACTTTTGTTGTCTCTGGTTTTTAATATGCTGTCTAGGTTTGCCACTGCTTTTCTTCCAAGGAGCAAGTGTCTTTTAATTTCACGGCTGCGGTCACCATCCACAGTGATTTTGAAGTCCAAGAAAATAAAGGCTGTCACTGTTTCCACTGTTTCCCCATCTATTTGCCATGAAGTGATGGGACCAGGCCTTCAGTAACCAGAGAACCATCACTCGAGAGAAAAAATAAAGACCCAAGGAGCTTCGGCCCCTTAGGGCAAACCCCAAAGGCGTTTACCTCTGTGCTATCTACAAGGAAACAGTCTGATAAATAAATGAAGAAATGTACACAAACCGTCAGAGGAGCGATTCATGTTGACAAACACAAGCCCCGCATTCACTATGCGGGAGGCGCCAGGCAGCCTGTGCACACGCCTGGTGGGAATCCAGACTCAGGCCTGGCCTCCAGGCCCCTGTCCAGGGCTGGCATATGGAACCAGCCCACAAGAACTCTTCAGAAATGTGACAGCTTCCATTTACTCTCCAACAGCAAATGGATCTCCGGTTGCCAAGTCCTCTCTCGTTTCATCTGGGGTCTCTGGCTCCTCTGCAGAGTCCAACCAAAGGCTGTGCCCCCAGCCCTCCTTCCCGAGATGCTGCTTGAGTTCTCACCCCTCCGAGGCCCCTGCACAGCACTGCTGTGCTCACACCGACTGCTGAGCAGAAGGCCCCATCCCACACATGCTGCAGCAAGACCCCCACGGAGAGGACATGCCCCCATGCACCTATCTCTGCTGGATGATGGACCCACCCTCTCTGTTTGCCTTTCTCCACTGCTACCCTGGAAGTGAGAGGGAAAGGGGAAGAAGACTTGGAGAAAAGGCAAGAGAGTTTCAGGCACATGCCAGTCTGACTCTGAAGTCTTTATCAATACTGAGGGGAACCAAGGCCGTAAAATAACAACAAGGCCTCCCTCCAGAAGCTGACAGCCCCTGACGAAGGTGGCCCCAGGCCAATCCACAGGGTCATGCCTCATAGTAGCTCCCCTCCCCCAGTTTGGCACCAGGTTCTGTGGGCAGGTAGAGCCCCTGGTGGACACAGGGCAGTACAAGTGCTGGGTAAAGAAGCATAGACAGCCTAAGGGCAGGAGAGGATGCCCCTCACGCACAGCTCCCTTTGGGGGAACCTTTCTCCTGCTCTGAGTTAAAGGGTTCATCCTTCAGCCAGCTCCTGATGTACACAGCTCATCCCTACCAGAAGCCCCTAGGCCCGCCCCAACCTTTCCCAGAACCCAAGGTGCTCCATGGTCTCCCCTCCTCTGGTGTCACCATCGCTCATCACAGCAGCTATACACACACACACACAGAGGGTGACTCATCAGACACGAATCCCAGCCCACTCCAGGCACCAGGAGGGGGGAGGCAGAGGTCATCACATGCCCTGGAGCAGGGGAGGAACAGCAGATGGGTTCACCCTCCCCTCCCTGCCCCCTGGCTGCCCGCTCTCAGTCGTCCTGGTGCGCAGACACCTTCCCAGGCCCTGCATGACTCTAGTGTCTAAAGACTCGTTTTTCACAGGACAAGGGTTCAGGGTGGAAGGAAGAGCAAAGTATCCCACTGCCACAGAGCATCCGCCTTCTGCACACACGTGCTCTGCCTGAGGGGCTTCCAGGGACTCCTGACAAGTGGCACTGGCAGGGACCTGAGCCCTCCCTGCAGTCCTGCCCGCTGTTTCACCATATTCTCTTCCCACTGCTCATGGCTGCACTCGCCACCCGCTCCAGTCCTCCTGGCCACCTCAGGAATGAGCCCAGCTATCTCCTGAAGGCGCAGAAAGCCACAGGCATCTCCCTCGCATGGGGACCTACAGCTCCGACCCGAGAGGAGATGGACCCACCTCCACCCAGTGGAGCCCCACCCCTGGCACCTCCCACAGAGTCAGTAATGATTCATCATCCAAGCCAATAAATGTTAGTAGTATCTGTGACAAGAGACCAGAATCATGCTCTTAACACTCCATGGAAAGAATCAGCAGCATTTTGCTTGACAGAAGTGCCCCAAATGCTTCTTTTAAGGTACAAAGAATTGGTAGCATTTTATAAAGATTAGAGTGATGAAGGTTGTAATACCCTCTTCATCCCTTCAGCGTTAGCAGTTTCATTTACCTATGTCTCCCCAGCGAGTTTCTAAGAACACATCAATCCCCTGCCTTCAGATTTTAGAATATCTGCACTTGAAATAATTTCTCTCCACTTTGCTGGTGGGCCTGCTGGCTGTTTACACAGGCATCAAGGAGCCACAACCACACACCCTCAAAGGTTTAGCAAGGCTACTGGCTGTCTTCCTAAGTCACAGCACCTACATCATCCAGGGCCAACACTAACCATGATTTCACTTGGAGGTGAAAATGATTTCAGAGGGTGGCAAGACTGTAACTTACTCCCTAAACCATTAGGAGGACAGCAGTAAAGCTGTGAATAAAAAATACAAGTAGATCTACTGAGGGCTTCCCTGGTGGCTCAGCAGTAAAGAATCTGCCTACAATGGAGGAGACACGGGTTCAATCCCTGGGTGAGGGAGATCCTCTGAAGGAGGGCACATCAATACACTCCAGTATTCTTGCCTGGAGAATCCCAGGGACAGAGGATCCATAGCGGGGGCTACAATCCATAGGGTCACAAAGAGTCAGGCAACTGAAACTGAGCACTCATACACAGATCCACTGGGCTGATACAGAACGGACTGGGCCCGACCCAGGTCTAGGAGACTCACGGCAGAGGGAGAAGGATGCATGCACAGCAAGTCACAGGGCGATATAGCACAACAGACAGCCCATAACGACGCCCAACAGGAGCAGATCCAGAGGGGCTGAGGATGCATTCATCTTCCCTCTTCTTACTTAAGTGCCCTTAACAAGAAACAATAAACTAACGTGTTGTTTGTTTGTGACAGCTCCTTGAGAAGGGTCCCCTCTGTTTAGAAGTCAGGTTGCTGGAGCCAGGCAACGGAGCCCCACAACCACGAGGCCGAAATGTAAGTGGCCATGGGGTTGCACAAGCAGGGGCAGCAAGACGAGGCATGTGGATGGGAAAGTGTTTACAAGCCCACTGGGGCCCTGGACCAAGGCCAGTTCTTGACGGGGCTGCGGCCCACGCAAATTCCTTAGCGAGGTTACATAACGACACGGCTGTGCTCGCAAACGCTCTGCCCTCCCACTTAATAGAAGTGTGTTTACTGAATACCTGAGGCTCTGCCCTTTAGGAGACGGTGTCCAAACCTCAGTACAAGCACGTCCCAAAGATGGGCAGGTCAGGTGTGCAATGGGAGGGTGTGTAGGAACAGGCCGGCCATGTTTAGGTGAAGCCAGACGATGGGTAGGTGTCACCCTGGCTTCAGCAGTAATGGCCCCCTCAACAGCCCGCAAGTCAAAGGAATGACAGATGGAGTCCACTCCACTTTCCCCCACAGTGTTCCCAACCCAAAGAGATCACAAGGCCTTACTTCTTATAAACTTGACCCCTATAACCTTTGCTGCTGCTGCTAAGTCGCTTCAGTCGTGTCTGACTCTGTGTGACCCCATAGACGGCAGCCCACCAGGCTCCCCCGTCCCTGGGATTCTCCAGGCAAGAACACTGGAGTGGGTTGCCATTTCCTTCTCCAATGCATGAAAGTGAAAAGTGAAAGTGAAGTCGCTCAGTTGTGTCCGACTCTTCGCAACCCCATGGACTGCAGCCTACCAGGCTCCTCCGTCCATGGGACTTTCCGGGCAAGAGTACTGGAGTGGGTTGCCATTGCCTTCTCTGATAACCTTTGCTGCCTGTCTCAACAGAGAATCAATCCCTCATGAGGAAAGAGGCAGGTTTATCTGCGCACAGGGCTGACATTTACCAAAATCAAAGGGAAAAAAAAGCAAAAGACAGCATGCTGTCTCAAAGGATGGTGACCATGGAGTCACCTTGGGACACCTTCCCTGGGAGCTCCCCTTCCACCTTCCGGAGCAGAGGCAGGCTCTGCAGACGCCAGACAGCCCGGCCGAACCCTCTGCGGCTGTGAGTGGGAAACCCATAAAAGCATTCTCTACAATGCAGGATTTGGTCCAACTCATGACGGTTGCCAAATTCTTGACGAGAAATGAAAATGCCTACATACTTGAACTTTAACACAGAAAGGCCCTGACATACTCTCCATGTCCTCCTTTCTCCACTGAAGGCAGGCTCGTGAATGTTCAGCGGTACACATCAAGTGGTAACTGACTACAATTGAAGGACAGGACAAACTGAAACGAGCAGGTCTCCCACAGTTAGGCTGAGACTGTGTACTTCTCCTGCCTCAGAGACTTGGGAAACCAGAGCCGATCTGCACAGTAGGAGGGGAGACGGCTCTCCGCTCCCCAGATGCTCAGCCAACACCATGGAATGTTCTGCCACCGTCTACTTCCGTGTGCTGAGCGCTGAGGTCATTTTCAGGTTGAACCAACAGTCCTGGGATTTGGAGGAGCAGCGTGTACAGATCACACAATGCAGTGTGTCCCCCAGAGATTATGTTCTGAGTGTGGGGATACCTGGGGCTGATCCTCCAGGCTGGCCGGTGCTGTCAGCACCCCTTGAGAGTCTCTCCTCCTCAGACACATGGTAATCACCTCTCCCACCTGTGAGCCTTCAACTCCTGCCTCTATGCACACGTGAACACACCAAATTCTCCTGGCACGAGAGTGATCACCAGCGTATCTCACTCAACGTTCACAACCACCATGTTACCTGGTTCAGGACATACGCTATGGGGAATGAATGAGGGGATGAGTGAACACTGGTGACAAGTCAAAGCCAAGGCTGCTGGATAACCCATGATACCTGACTCCACTATTAACCTTATTCAGTTCAGTTCAGTTCAATTCAGTCACTCAGTCATGTCTGACTCTTTGAGATCCATAGACTGCTGCACGCCAGGCTTCCCTGTCCATCACCAACTCCTGGTGCTTGCTCAAACTCACATCCATCAAGTCAGTGATGCCATCCAACCATCTCATCCTCTGTCCTCCCCTTCTCCTCCTGCCCTCAATCTTTCCCAGCATCAGGGTTTTTTCAAATGAGTCAGTTCTTCGCATCAGGTGGCCAAAGCATTGGAATTTCATCTTCAGCATCAGTCCTTCCAATGAATATTCAGGACTGACAGGTTGGATCTCCTTGCAGTCCAAGGGACTCTCAAGAGTCTTCTCCAACACCACAGTTCAAAAGCATCAATTCTTCGGCATTCAGCTTTCTTTATAGTCCAACTCTCACATCCATACATGACCACTGGAAAAACCATAGCTCTGGCTAGACAGATCTTTGACTAGACAGTTTATTCTAGAATGGGTTTACTCAATGAACACAGATATTATGGGCTGAACTCTGTGACCCCAAGATTCATCTGTTGAAGTCTTAAAGGTGGTGAGGGTAGTCAGGTTATACAGGTGAGCCCTAGTCCAATCTGACTGGGGTCCTTTTAAGAAGAGACCAGGACCCAGACACATGTAGAGAGGGAAGATGACGTGAGGGCCTGGGGAGAAGAGAGCCATCCGCACGCCAAGGATAGAGACCTCCGGAGATATCAGCGCTGCTGACACCTTGATCTCTGCCTTTCAGCCTCCAGCACTGTGAGGGAATCATGTCTGATGTTTGAGCCCCCAGTCTGTGAGACTTTGTCATTACAGCCCTAGGAAACTAATATAAGAGGCTAGAGCCACTGCGAGGCTTCATAGAGATCAACAACTAAACTAAACCTCCTGGGTAATCATTTCTACAAATGAAGCAAGGAAAAATTACCCCGTGGGATGGAAAATTACCCACTTCCAGCTGTAACCCGTATCACCCTTCCCCCGTCTGATAACGCTGCAAAAAAATAAGTGCAGAGTGTACAAAAATGAACTGTAAACACAGGAAGTATAAATCAAATAATAATTCAATCTAAAAATACTCCATGTTAAGAATGGACAGAGGTGCAGGAAGGGGCTGGTTTTATCAAGTTATGCATTTCCTGTGATGAGATCTGGGAGATCCTATTTGCCCCCATTGCCAATGGAAACAAAAATTCATGGAAAGGGTGCCTTCAGGGCAGGAAACATTCCCCTCAAGAGGCCCCCAGGCAACAGAACACCTGAATGCCAGACCTCTCAGCTTCCTACAGCATCACTCACGGCTCGTCCAGCCAGGCTGTGCCCTCACACAAGCAGCAGCCTTCAGGGCATGCTAGAGTGTGAACTTGCCCAAGGACTCCCACCTTTGGGGCGGGCTCTAGGCAATAAGGTGGAGACAACGGCACGCTGGGCTCACAGCCAGGGTGAGCTGCCACCCCTGAGAAGCACAGTGACTGGCTCCAGAGAGGCTGGAACAAGTCAACCACCCACCTCAAGGGCTCGGCATCCATCTATGAGAGATCATCAAATGTGGCCTAAGGGAGGCACAGCCATGTGTCCAATTTGGATGACATGAGTGGGCGGCATCGGCAAGACCGCAGAAAAGGGCCGTGGGGCCGTGTGCAGAACAAGACCGATAATCCAGCATCTCTGGGGCTAAGCAATTGAGGAGCAGTAAACCAAGGGGCTCCTAGGCCACCTACAGGAGCCTGGACCCTCTCTTCCCACTGTGGGCCCAGGCAGTGGAGCACTGTGCTTGGATGGGGTCACTTGGATGGGGTCATGCTGTGAGGCGCAGGGCTCAGGGACACAAGCAGTCCTGGGATTTAGGACATACTGGGGTGAAGGAGCTGCATGATTGATGAGATGTGGGGCAAGGAGACGCTGAGAGGAAGCTCCCATTTGGGGTCTGGGGAACAGGGGGGGATGGTCCTAGGAAGCACAGAATGGATTCCAGGGGGGCTGGACCCAAGACAGAAGCAAGTAAGAGGCAGCCTGGACCCCTCAGAGCAGTTGCTCCTGCCAGAAGGAGCAGCACTTGTGAAAGGGGAGCCGCCCAGAGGACAGTAGACCTGCCAGGAGCCGAGGACCACCCAGAGAGGAGGGGCTGCAGGCGGAGCTGAGGGAAGAGGAGGCCCCATGAAGAGCAAGCAGCTACATGATGCGAACACCAGGGAGATGGCCACTGGGGGGTTGGGGCAGAAGGAGAGCAGACGGCAGGGGCCGCTGAGCGTGACCTGCCCTTTCCTAAAACCCAGACTAGAAAGTGGGCAGCAGAGGCAGGGTGCTCACAGGAATGAGGTGTCTGACCCAGTGGAGAGGCACCAGGGCTTCCTCCCCAGCTCCTCTGAGCAGGGTGCAGCCCACGTGCTCTGAGGACCATGCCAGGCTTCTTGCCATTCCTCCCACTCGGGCCTGTGCTGCACCCACCTCTGTTCTCCCGCGATTGGGGGGAGGTCCCCCTCCCCTTGAAGACCCTGCATGCAGGCCATGAGCTGCCAGCACTGTAAGAGGAAGGCTCCAGTCTGACGGCTCTAAACTGACCGTGCCTGCCACACCAGTGGCCACCCGACATCCCCACCCAGGCCTCGCTTGGGCCCAGAGGTCTCAGGCAGGTGCTCCCCAAACCCTCGCTGGCCCAACACCTTCACCTACAGCTGGTGCTTCAGAAGGCCCCACTGGGCACTGAGCAGACTCATCAGTGTGCACTGGAAATGAAACTTCTTGAGAAGGGCCTAATAATCACACTTTCGGACTTCTTGCAAAGAGGTAGCAAAGGCACAGGGAGGGGCAAGTCAGTGAGTCCCCGTAGCCACTGGATGGAAGCCACTTACCAATGTACCTGAAAAGAGCCATGGGCCAACCGCATGCGGCGACAGGCACCTTTCATGCGGCTGTGTGTGCCCCAGGCACCATCTCTCATCTTAAGACAGAGCAGGAGACCGTGTCCCAAACTCACAGGTGGGAGCCTTCCTGCTGTGGCTTCAACAAGTGCGCTGCGTGCCCAGGGATGGCTCCTGGCATCATACCCGTGCCAGCTCATGGGAACCAAGTCCAAGCACGTCTGCCACCACGTCCTTCCCCCACCTGCTCCCCATTCCTGCCCTGCCCATTCCCAGACCTGCCTCACAGTTACCAAGGGCCAAACCACAACCTCCCACCCAGGTCCCCTCAGAAAGACCCCACCCGCCTGCTCAGACTGCATTCCAGCACGTGATGTTTTCTCAGACACCTTGCTCCGGGGTGGCGGGCTGGCTGCAGTGCCCCTGTTGCCCTAGGACAGCAGGGAGACTCGTGGGGGTGAGGTCTGCTGGGGAGGGCGTCTTCCAGGAATGCAGGTGGTGGCCCCACCAGCGGGTGCTCGATTATACTATGTAGCCTTCACACCCTGCCAGCTGCCCCAATTCAATCTCATCCCCATGAAGCCCACTTACAGGCCTCAGGCACCAGAAGGGGGTGCGAGCTTGGATAAGGACCCGTCTGAGGCCACCCAGCCCCATTAAGCTGTAGATCTGGTGGGAGCCC
>NW_011495058.1:2550942-2566054 GCF_000754665.1 Bison bison bison | reverse complement strand
GGGACTCAAGGCCCACCCTCTGCTTGATGCCCTTGGGCCGTATCTATCTGCTGTTGCTCATAAGAGCTGCGGGGCTTCCTTCCTTCCGCTGGAGACCTTGCTACTCCTCTAAGTCAAGAGTCCTAGAAGGCTTACCCTTAAGAGGTGATTCAGTGCATTTTCGGGACACACAAAAGAACACAATCTGGCTTCAACTTCCCAAGACAACTAACTTCCACAAGGGTATCCTCAAGGCCTGGGGACTGCTGCACCCCCAAGCCAGAGCCTCACACCCAACTCCAAGGGCACTTCCACCTGAACTTCCAGGTCAGCCGGCCTCAGCCATCAGGACCCACTCTGGTACTACTGAATTCCCCTCCTGATATCCATTCACCCAACCAGGCTCCTCCAGGGCAAAGATGTCCCTCTGTCCTCCCCTTCCTTGCTGTGCTAGGGCCCAACTCGGAAAGCTCAGAATACTCAAAAAAGGATCGCTGGACAAATAAATTGATGGTGCAAAAGGAAGAGGGGAGGCAAGAGACAGTGGAAGGGAGAGGAGGAGGAAGATGGAAAGACGGAGGAAAGAAGGAGGTGGGAGGAAGAGTAGAGAGAAGGGGCAGATGCAGTGAATCCCCCACCGGCTTCCGGAAGACCTGCAGCCAGCAGCCCACATCAGGTGCTCTTTCTGGGAGGAGGAGCCCCACAACCAGACATGGGAAAACTAATGAAAATCCTATGGGCTTCCCAGACAGTGCAGTGTTAAAGAAGTCGCCTGTCAATGTAGGAGACACAAGAGAGGCTGACCTCCTGGGTCAGGAAGATCTCTCAGAGGAGGGCATGGCAGCCCACACCAGTATTCTTGCCTAGAAAGTTTCATGGAGAGAGGAGCCTGGCAGGCTAGAGTCCAGGGGGTCACAAAGAATTGGATACAACTGAGCGACTGAGTGCATACACACACACACACACACACACACACACACCCCACACACACATGCACAATGAGAATCCTAGAAAACTCTGACTGAGCCACTTAAATAAAAAGTCAATTTGTAAACTATCTTATCTTCTTGTCATAGGGTATCCTCCTAGGCCTCAAATAGATTATAGGAGAGCTAGTCTATGCGTGTGGGAAACACACATGTGCCTCAAAGTTGTTCATTATTTCAGACAATTTTCTCTTAAATTATTTCAGATGTATGCATTTTTTAATACTCAAGATAGATAAAAGACAAAGGTGGAAAAGCTAGTCTCCCTCAAGAAGCAGCAGACCCAAGAATCAAAACGACCTGGAGAAATCACTGTTTCACTCATAAGCCAAGTTGCAAGACGCTGGCTGTATCTTAGACACTAACGGTGAATATTTTATGTCTGCGCCTGCCCCTGGAAGGCCTAGTCATTTTAAGACTGCACATTATGCTTGGGGAACTGGAATCCTGGGAAGAGCAGTGGTTGAGTTAGGACTTTAATTTCAAGGGTGCACATAGCAAGTGGCTCTAACAGTTTGTTCTGTTCCTTTTATTAAAACAGGTTTACTCAGAAAATCAACCGATTTCCTTAAGGTAAAGGCTACTTTCCATTCTTCTTACAGGTTTTCGGGGGGCAGGGTCTGATGTTATTGCTCTAAGATGAGCTTGTTTTTCCCTTTCCAATGATTCCTGGGAGAGCAGGGGCAAGGCCATGACACTCACCATGATGTCCCCTTTCAGGAGCTGGGCCGGCTCGATGGCAATGTAGATCCTGCTTTGGTTTTCTGGGCCAACATTGCTTTGGAATAAAGAAGAAGGCACATCATTATACAATTTCATGATTTAATGGAAAGAATTCCTTCTGAGAAAAGGAACCCTACAATTGAAATTAGACAAAATATCCTGCTTGGCCCAGGCATCCCAATTCCTTAGACTCTCTCCTATGAAAATGAGTCTAAAAGGTATAAAAAAGCAATGGGGCCAGGCAGGGTCCTGAGAGCAATGTCAGGGCCAGTGGTCGCAGGCCCACCCCGGGCCCAGGCACGGCGGGGCACGCAGCGTGGCTTACTGGGGTTCTGCCAGCACAGCCTCTGTGGTTAGCAGAGGGTGACATGGCCCAAGTATCACCGATGCCAGGGTCCAACAGGAGTCCAGACATATGATAACAGTTCATTTTGAGTGACGACAACACATTTCTACCTTTATTCATTTTCTATTAATGTGTATAAAATGCTAATCCAAACTCCCAAAAAAGCAAATCAAGTAAGTCTAGAATTAGTACATATTCTGGAAACATCTGCCTGCCCTTTATCTAAACTGCCAAGGGGAGAGAAAGGCAAAACACCATGGCCCTGTCGCAGGCTCCGATGTGATTACTCCCACACAGTGCGGGACCCTCTCCTGCCCCCGGGTTCCTGTGCCCCTGCGTCTTCGCACAGCCAGCTGGGTGACAGTGGCGGACACCCGGCAGGCAGGGTGATGGGCACCCGCCCATGGCTCCCCTTCTGTCCCCTCCTCTGGGCTCTCCAGGAATCACGCCTCCCACACCTCCCAAGGGAGAAGCAGCCTGGAGCAGGCCCCTCCCTGGCTCTCCCACGGTCCCCAGGAGAGCAGCCGCACTTACTAGATCCCCGACGTGTACACGGGCTGCATGGCCTGGTAGAGCTTGAGAAAGGGCCGGCACACTGAAACACAGGCAGAGTCGGCTATAAACACGCAGAACTGGGGGCCAGTGCCAGGCGGCACATCTCCAGACCCCACCCTGAGGGAGACACTCACCTCCACCCGAGTCAAAGTTGGGGGTTCCGTGCAGGATGACGAAATGCAGGAACAGGGGCGAGGCATTCATCTTCACCGTTCCTGACAGGAGCCCACTGAGAAACTGCACATACCTGCAAAGGGCAGCAGCTTAGAGCTTCCGTGACAGCTTGGAGCGCAGGTGGGGTCGGAGGGAAAGGAGGAAACGTGCCTGCTTTTTCGGGAGTTTCGGAAGAGGACCCATCCTAACTGCTCACAGCAAGGAGAGGTGTCTGCATGCCAGGGCTTGACCCATGCCCTGCAGAGCACGGCTAAGCCCACAACCCCACAGAGAGTCTCCGGGCTTCCCACACTGATGTGGCCAGTCATCTGGAACCACAAGCAAGGGTGCCTCCTGGGCGTGAGCCCCCACACATGGCGCCTCCTGCTCTGCACCCCAAGCGCAGGTGGCATCACCTCTGTCCACGGAACCAGAGCCGGGCAGGGCTAGGCCACGGGATGTCACAGTCCCCCACCCAGAATGGAAAGGCAAGAGACCTGCAGTCACGTGAGCATGCTCTCTGAACCAAACTACACATCAAGGTAACTCAGTCTAACTCTCAGTCCCACCCACCGCTCTCTCTGTTCACACCAGGAAACCTACAGAAGGCTGGAGTCCACACAGTGAGCCCACAGGAAGCCTGTGGATGCCCCATCTCACTGTGAGAGGCCCCCCCCCCCGCCACCTGAGCCACCCCGCCCTCCTGTCTTCTGTCTCCTCTGTACCCTTCCTCCTCACTGCCCATCACAGCAGCGGGATGATCAAGTCTGTGGTGAGCTGGGAGACCTGTCTTCTCTCTCAATACCACGCACAGGCTTGTGTGCCATGCTGACACCCGCACCCTGCGTGGGTGCTTGACAGTCTAGAGAGAAGATTCTACCCAAGAAATGCTTCCTCACTGGTTTTTCCCAAGGCACAAGGTGGTAGGGCACACCTACCCAAGAGAGCACAGACCTGCCAACCTCGCAGATGCTGCCCAGCCTCAGCCCCTCTCTCTATTCATTGTGCGTGACTTCTGAGCAAACGCAAACCCCACGACATCCAACATCTCTGTACATCTCTAATGCCAACACAGAGCCATGCAGGCGCAGGAAGGAAGCAATCACTGAATCACCAGGCTGTGTGGCCAGCACAATTTCCTCCATACCCTCCAGCCAGCTCACTCTAGTCCACTCCCCACAGAGCAGGGACATCCCCCACACAAACACCCTAGGACTGAATGCTACTCAGGCTCAGCCCACTTAATTTAAAAAATTCTGGCTTTCTCTGACTTACGTCACTGAGAATAATGACCTCAAAGTCCATCCATGTTATTGCAGATGGCAGAATTTCATTATATTTTGTGGCTGAGTAGCACTCCATCACACATTTTTACCACATACTCTTTATTCATTTACCCATTGAGGGATATCTAAATTGTTTCCACATCTTGGCTATTGGGAATAAGAAACATGGGCATGAAGAGATCTCTTCGAGAGCCTGTCTTCATTTCCTTCAGAAATGTACCCAGAAGTGGAATTGCTGAATCATATGGTAGTTCTATTTTTAATTTTTTGAGGAACCTCCACACTCTTTTCAACAGTGGCTGCACCAGGTTACATTCTCAGCAATAGTGCACAAAGGCTCCCTTTGCTCCACATTCTTGTAAACACTTGTTTTTTCTTGTCTTGACCACTGCCTTTTCTAACAAGTGTGAGGTAACATCTCCCTGTGGTAGAACAGCACTCATATATGGAATCTAAAAAAGCCACACATACAAAAACAGAGTAAAATGGTGGTCACCAGGGGTTGGGGCCTTGGGGACAGAACAGAATGTTTAAAGGGTACAAACTTACAATGAGCAGTAAATATGCCCTAGAAATATAACGCACGGTATGGTAAGTATGGGCTTCCCCAGTGCTTAGCCGTAAAGAATCCGCCTGCAATGCAGGAGACGCAAGAGATGCGTTCCCTGGAGGAGGTCGTGGCAACTCACTCCAGCATTCTTGCTTGGAGAATCGCATGGACAGAGGAGCCTAGTGAGCCACAGTCCATGGGGTCACAAAAGAGCTGGACACGACTGAAGTGACGGAACACCAGCATGAGCATAGTAAATATAGACACTGTATTATAATTATCAAACTTGCTGAGAGATAGAACTTAATTATTCCAACCACTAAAAATAAATCATAATTATGTAATATGACAGAGGTGCTAATTATGGCTATAATAGCAATCATACTACAACATATGAATGCATCAAATTAACATATGATGCAACTTAGGACTTCCCTGGTGGTGCAGTGGTTAAGAATCCACCTGCCAGTGCAGAGGACATGGGTTCGATCCCTGGTCCCAAAAGAGTCCACATGCCACAGAGCAACTAAGGCTGCGTGCCACAACTACTGAAGCCCGTGCACTGCAACAAAGAGTAGCTCCCACCCACCGCCAGCAGAGAAAGCCTGCATAAAGCAATGAAGATTCCAGGCAGTCACAAAATAAAATGAACAGGTTGTCACAGACTAGCAGGCTGAGCTCCTTAGAGGGATGGGAGGGGGTAGGAGGCGGGAGGGAGGTTGCAGAGGGAGGGGGACATGTGCATACCTATGGCTGATTCATGTTGGTGTTTGGCAGAAACCAACACAACATTGTAAAGCAACTACCCTCCAATTAAAAACAAACTTCAAAATAAATTTTAAAAAACATGTCACACGCCTTAAATTTACATAATGTCATTTGTCAAGTACATCAAAATTTTCTAAATATCTAATTTACACCAGCAATTCAGATGCAGTCCATTATCTCAAGCAGTTGAATCTGCATACAAAGCAAACTGAACAAGAGGAAATATCCAGTAAATTTTAAAAATAAAGTTTATAAACTCTACTTAAAAGCCATCCTTTTAGAAAAAAAAAAAAAATGCTAGCTTCAACTTAGGTGCCCTTGATGGTGTTCACATTTTCCTGGTGGCAAATCGCTCTTCCCTTTCAGAAGAGGACAAAACCTCACTCACCCAAGCCACAGAGACCAGATGGAAGCCTTGGGGGTCCTGAGACCACGAAGCCAGGCCGTGGCTGCAGGGCTCTGACCACCAGATGGCTCCACAGGCCTTTTCGTTTCATCTATTTGAACAACAGATGCCTCAATTCCACTGGGGGCAGACACGGGAAAGTTCACGTGACCTGTGCACCTATATTTAATCACCTAAATGCCATGCACTACAGATTTCTGGGTTCGCCGGCCCTCTGCTTGTGAGCATATGAAAAGGGATGTTGAACTGGGGTTGGGAACCCCTGCCCAATCTGGACAGCAGTCTCCCCTCTTCCAGTGCTGCGCAGCCCTGGTCACCACGCAACCCGCTTCCTTGGCCTTGTCAGTGGCCCAGCCGGTGTGTTTACTCCATGGGCACCTGGCCGTTTGCTCAGTCTGCACTGACCGCTCCAGGCAAGATGGCCCTTCAGTCTGGACATCTCAGGGATCCACCAAAACACGGACCAGGCATCACGGAAGGCAGGGGTGGTCGGTTTCTGTTTCACTTTTTTTCCTTGGTTGTGCCGGAACTTCGTTGCTGCGCGCGGGCTTTCTCAGTGGCGGTGAGCAGTGGGCTCATTGCGGTGCGTGGGCTTCTCGGTGTGGTGGTCTCTCCTGTTGAAGAGCACAGGCTCTAGGCTCAGGGGCTTTAGTATCACACAGGCTTAGTAGTTCTGGCTCACGGGCTCTAGAGCATGGGCTCAGCAGTTGTGGCACATGGGCTCTCTAACAGTGGACCATGGGCTCAGTTGCCCCGCAGCATGTGGAATCTTCCAAGACCAGGGATTAAACCGGTGTCCCTGCACTGGCAGGTGAATTTTCATCCACTGCGCCCCCAGGGAAGTCCCCAATTCACTTTTTGATGCCAACATGGAGGGTCCGCCCCCTGCACTGACACAGCCTGGCCAGCACTGCCGCCCAGTGGCCAGAGGGAGCGTGAGAAGGTGCTTCTTTGAGGAGCAGTGTCAACATCACCAGAGAAGTAGGAGCTGGAAGACCAGGGCTCACACTCACACGGGGTTAGAGACAGAGGGGAGGAAGGAGATCCCGGACATCTGCCCTTCTAACCAGTTCATCACTGAACCACTGCAATCAAGCTCCCGGTCTATAGTTCTCATCTGCCCTTTATAAAAATCTGCTTTATATGGATCCATAGTTAGGTAAATCAAAGACAAAAATATTGTACAATGCAACTTACTCCTTCCTTCACATGCTTTCTTAATAAGGAAAAGATACAAAATTATTTTATCCATTTCAGGTATTTTCTATTCGTTAGTGCTACTTTTCAGCAACTTTACTGCCTAACTTTGTGGAACTGAAGTCATTTTTGGTTACTTGTTCATAGGATACAGTACAACTATAACTTCTGAGTTCAAGTTCTGGATTTTGTAATATTGCAAAAGTTAGCATAACGTTTGTTAGCAGCCCGACTACCATCAGAACGGCCTTTGAAGAAAACTTGACACCAACTCATGTCACCATCTACCTCCTAAGAGAGGGACAGGTGACAAGGGTCATTTGTATATTTATTTTTGTAAAGTGTATGGACAGCGTCGAGACAGCACCCTTGCCTGTTCCCTCTAGCCGTGGCTGATGGCTGATGTAAATGAGCTGATGTAAGCCCAGGGGCCTCGCCTGTCACCCCAGCCTACCACCCAGAACACAGACAGGTTGACATGGCCAAGGAGGACAGCACAGGCTCCTTGCCCTTCTCGGGGGCCTTCCTCCAGGCAACCCTAATTGGCAAATCCGAAACTCCAGATCCCACAGTGACTGTGGCCTCAGTCCAGGGAGGCACTCTTGGTTGTGTGCGATGGGACACTCGACGCCATAAATCAAGCAAATCTCCTCTCTATGCACCACCAATCAGTGTGTGTGGTGCGGGAGGGGTAAAGAAAACCTTTGTACAGTAAAACGAATTTTTCATGAATTTTTATTCGGGGGGGCCTCATCCTGCTGTCCCAGAACTCTTTCATACCCTCGTCAGTCTCTCAGATGAGTGGCTGAGAAGCTCCGCTCTAGGCCACCTGAGTGTGACCTGGAAAAAAGAGGACTGTAGGGTTTTTGCGGTGTTGTTCAGTCCCTAAGTCGTGTCCGATTCTTTGCAACCCCATGGACTGCAGCATGCCAGGCTTCCCTGTCCTCCATTATCTCCCAGAGTTTGCTTAAACTCATATCCACTGAGTCGATGATGCCATCCAACCATCTCATCCTCTGCTGCCCACTTCTCCTCTTGCCCTCAATCTTTCCCAGCATCAGGGTCTTTTCCAATGAGTCAGCTCTTCATATCAGGGGGCCAAAGTATTGGATCTTCAGCTTCAGCATCAGTCCTTCCAATGAATATTCAGGACTGATTTCCTTTAGGATTAACTGGTTTAATCTCTGTCCAAGGGACTTAAGTATCAAAGAATGCTGCAATGTTGGGGAACTTTCCAGCTACAAGAAACACCTAGGAATCCAATCTTGCTTTCTGCATGCCCAGACTTCTGGCTTCTCTTCCTCTACCTCATGGGACATAGGAACGACCCTCACCCAGGAATTCCGGGGTGTCTCTTCTTCCCCAAACTCTCAGGAGAGATTTGCTGTCCCAAAGAGCGAGCCAGTCACCTGTCATTCTACCCGCTAAACAAACCCAAAGTAATAGGACTAGCTCCCAACTCCTTCACGGAAAGAAAGGAAAAGCGGAGGAGGAAAGGAAAAGGGGAGGAGGAAAGGAAAAGGGGAGAAGAAAAGGAGGTCAGAAAATTTCATGATTTAAGTCATGACTCCCATGATGCTGTTGATAACTAAGGCTGTAGGTTTTTCTTTAATTACTTGTCAAAGTGAAAGGGCCTCCAAGGTCACGGGTGCCTCTCTGAAGCAGAAGGTTCATCATCCCCACAGGAGGTCACCTGGGGGTGACCTCAAGCTGCTCCTGAGGCTTGCTCAAGGCAAAAGGTGCAGGGAGAGGTAAGTGCTCTCGCCTGAGGAATTCTACTGGAAGCAAGCAATCTCCAACAACCACTGCTGGCCAAGCTGCTGCAGGTCAACTGCTCAGTGGTTTTTAGGAGTGACGCACAAAGTGACAGAGAATCTGCCACCCATCAAATGGGCCTCCAGCCTCTCCAGCTCATAAACCCATTATTTATTTTTTAATTGAAGGATAATTGTTTTACAGAATTTTGTTTTCTGTCAAACATCAACAAGAATCAGCCATAGGTGCACTCATGTCCCCTCCCTCCCAAACCTCCGGCCTATCTCCCTCCCCATCCCACCCTTCTAGATTGTCACACAGCCCTGTTTGAGTTCCCTAAGTCATACAGCAAGTTCCCACTGGCTATCTATTTTACACATGGTATTGTAAGTTTCCATGTTACTCTCGCCATACATTTCACCCTCTCCCTCCTCCCTCCCCCGGTGTCCATAAGTTTGTTCTCTAATTAATTAATCCACTCTCATCCCGAGATTGCTTTTGAAAAGGTTTCTTGAGCTCAGTCCTAAAGTAGCCTGCAGAGCTCCCCCTCGGGCTTTGGGACCACAGTGATGGTCCCACCATCACTGAATCCGTCCCCACATGAGTGGTCACCGCACATCCTCCGGGTCTCAAATATTCCTCCAGAAGTACCTATTCTTTCACTCAGTCAGGAACCTGCTCCGTTACGAGGTGGCGAGCATCTTCTGAGGCAGGTGCTGTCAGGATAGGCTCCCCTATTCTGAAGGAGCAGGAAGATCAGCCTCGAAATGCTGGGTTTAACCCACGCCACCCTCATCAGTGTCAATACTACAGCTTCTGCTGTGTAATCACGCGGGAGAACCATGGGCAAGTTAAAGTGGGAGGATACTTCCCTTTTTCCACACTCCTTCAATGGTATTAAAAAGCTGCAGCAGAAACATCGCATGATATCCCTTATATTAATATGTGGAATCTGAAAAGACTTGATATAAATGAACTTATTTACAAAACAGAAACAGGTTCACAGACTTAGAGAATGAACTTACAGGTTGCCAGGGTGGGGAGGGGCAGGGAGGATAGGGGAAGGGACATTTAGGGAGTTTGGGATGGACAGGTACACACTGCTTATTTAAAATGGATAACCAACAAGGAACTATGGTATAGCACAGGGAACCTGCTCAGTGTTATGTGGCAGCAGGATGGGAGGGGAATTCGGGGGAGCATGGATACACGCACATGTATGGATGAGTCCCTTTGCTGTCCGCCTGAAACTATCCTAACACTGTTAAACTAGCTATGCTGTGCTGTGCTTAGGCATTCAGCTGTGTCCTACTCTGCGACTCTATGAACTGTAGCCCACCAGGCTTTTCTGTCCGTGGAGATTCTTTAGGCAAGAATACTAGAGTGGGTTGCCATGCCCTCCTCTAGGGGATCTTCCCAACCCAGGAATTGAACCGGGGTCTCCCTCATTGCAGGCCAATTCTTTACCAGCTGAGCTACCAGGGAACCCCAAATTAGCTATACTCCAATACAAAATAATTTTTTTTTAAAGCTGCAGTAAGTAATAAGAATAAAAAGAAGAAAATAAGGCAAACATCCTTCCCTGGTGTGTGCTGAGTTTTGAGGTGGGTCACTCCCTGTTTTCCCTCACATCTCACACAGGGGCTCATATGAATGTAACCATTCTGGAAACTGCTCAACCAAGAAATGACACTTAATGGTTCAAAATAGATCAAGGGGCTGTTTAACTGTAATACTAATGAAATGCTGGTTTTTCCAAGGCAACTCACATGCCCTGTGGGGCCTTTGCTCAGAGCAGGGCACGGCCAGGCTCCAACCCACCATCTCACATCCACAACACACTCTGGTCCACAAACACACCTGCCATGGGGAACAGCCAGGATGAAGCAGGCAGTGCCTCTGGTGACCCTGGAAATCCCTTTCCCAAGTGGAAATACCTCAAATCGGCTCTGGACAAAAACCGCCTGTGCCCCTGCCCCCTGGATGCCAATGAAGCTTCCAATCCTCCCAAGTCCACTGGCCCAGCCCTCTGGCCCTGGTGGGAAGAGATGCAAAGGGCAGGAAAACCATCTTGGCGATGGCCTTGACAATTCTTGAGCAAATGCCCTGCCATTTGCTTTGAAGTAAAAACACGGTGTCCTTAGCACCATGTCCCCATCTGCAGAGGAAGTAGGTCTGGAAGACAAGTGGCTGAGGCCCCTCTCAGGCCACGCACCTGACCCTCCTCCGATTCTTCTCCACCTGGGCCTGGGGACAGCATGGATTCACCTGGGGGCCGGCAGCCAGAGTAAGTCTGCTCCCCAGGGTCCCGCCGCAGCATGTGCCAGGGGCCATGCCGAGCAGGAGACAAGGGGACGTGGGCCGAGGAGACCAAGGAGAAGGACTCCTGGGCCTCTGAAGCTGGCCGACTAGGAACCTGAGTGTGTCAACAGCTTTGCTGGTGATAAGCTGCTTTCACTGGCTTCTACCACCCACAGCCCCTCTGTTTACAGGGGCCGTGCCAAAGACCACTTGGCCTGCAAAGCCCAGCACATCCACCATCCAGCCCCTTACAGACACAGTTCACAGACCCCTGGTCAGGAGAAACAAACCAGTTCCAACACAGTAACAGCACCAACACCAGCTGGGAGTGCAGGAGACTTGATGGCTGAGCATGTGGGGAGGGAGCCCTGAGACCACACGGGAGTCAGCCAGGGTGAGGGGCTCCCTGCATCCCCACGCAGGGTGGCTCGTCACTCACTACTGGACCCCAACAATCCCCGCCTCCTAATCACGGCTGGTCCCTACATTTTTAAATGTAAGATCTCATTCCACCTTTCCCTCTGGCTGTGGAATAGATACATACCGTTTCTGGGATGGCTGCATTAAAGCTGCAAGTTTATCATCATAAAACTTCTTCATTGCGAATCTGTCGAGGGCCTGGTCAGCACTGGGAAAGCAGAGACAGAGAGAGATTTAACTCCATGGCCACGGAGGGGTGGGAGGTGAGGTGTAACAAGGGACAGGCCCTGAGGTTGTTCTGAGCAGCTGGCACCCACTAAGAGCTCCATTTTGCTACATTCCCTCCTTGGGCACACCCACTTTAGCGTCTCTTCTCAGGCCTCATCTCCTCCAGGAAGATGTTCCAGGCCAAGTGGAAGCCAGGCCTGCAGGGGAAGTGAGGCCTGCAGTTCCCCATTTGAAACAGCAGCTCCTGATCTTAGCACATGGCACTTTCTGTGCTGCATTTACAACACAGAACAATCACAGGATACTACCCTGACAGGATAACCACCCATCTGCCACTGCTCGAAGGTGGGCATGAGCCTTGTGTCCTAACTACCGAAACAACCATCTAAAATAACAACTTTGTCTAAATAAGGGGCTGGTTGCTGGGGCTGCACAAAAACAAGGGTCACTTAAGCACTGCATGTTTAACGTACCGGATGCACGTGTTTTTTAGAGTGAAAAGTATAATTACATATTCACCTATACATTTTTAAGTGTTCCTTTTTCTGGAATTCACTTGTTTTATTAAATGCTGACAATGCATTTTGGTCACTGTTTATGTTCACTGTTAATATCACTGCTTAGTGACTCAGCCCAGAGAAGGCAATGGCACCCCACTCCAGTACTTTTGCCTGGAAAATCCCATGGACGGAGGAGCCTGGTAGGCTGCAGTCCATGGGGTCCCTAGAGTCGGACACGACTGAGCGACTTCACTTTCACTTTTCACTTTCATGCATTGGAGAAGGAAATGGCAACCCACTCCAGTGTTCTTCCCTGGAGAATCCCAGGGACGAGGAAGCCTGGTGGGCTGCCGTCTATGGGGTCGCACAGAGTCAGACACGACTGAAGCAACTTAGCAGCAGTAGCAGCAGAAGTGATTCAGTCATGTTCAATTCTTTGCGACCCATGGATTGTAGCCCACGAGGGTCCTCTGTCCATGGGATTCTCTAGGTAAGAATACTGGAGTGGATAGCCATTCCCTTCTCCACGAGCTCTTCCTACCCCAGAGATTGAACCTAGGTCTCCTGCATTGCAGGCAGATCCTTTAACATCTGAGCCACCAGGGAAGCTTGTTAATATCAGTACCCGTATTCATAATATTAGCACTGACTCTATCTTTATGAACTCTTATCTTCCTAGTGCTGGTACCAGAATGTTTTTCTTACTTCACTTAGCAATTTGGAAATGTCTATTTCGATCTGGACCCAGTGTGTGACAAAGGCCTTCAAAAGTCCCTATGATTACACTACTTGTGTGAATACTATCTAAGGGGAAAATAGAAATAGTAAAAATGATCAAAGATGTAATGATGAGAATCTGTCACCAGGGCATACTTCAGTGTACAAAATCATTAGAAGCAACTGAAATTCTAAAGAAAAACTGCAAACAACCCGGATAGGCAATACTGGTAAATGCTTAAATACATAACATTCTATTCATGAAGTAGCAAACTATGCAGCTGCCAATTAGGAAAGTGTGAATTCAGAAAGCCGTCTTACAAAAATCTTGGTAGTGTCACTTCACTTTAGCGAAGAGCACTTAATACTATCTTATCTACTAGTACCAGCAGGATGAACATCAGCCCACACCAGCACTGATGCTGCAAATGCCTTTCATGCGATAATACATGGAATTGTCAAAAAAAAACCCTGTGAGGAACAGCCATCAGCCCTGCTTCCTAGGTGAGGACCCCGGAGTTTAGAGCCTTTCATGTGAATTGCCTAACACGTGCAGCTGAGACACACTTCAGCTATTCAGAAAAAAGTGCGGCATTTAGAGAGAGTATCAATGATAAGCTTACAGTGAAAAAAAGCCCAGTCTCCACGCTTTCCAAAAATGCCAGGACTGTCTATGGCACATGAAACTCTGGTTCCAGACAGAGCTGTGCTGTTGTGGGCACAAATGTGAGGTGGCCTCTGTCCAGAGTCCGCCAGGTGAAATCTGCTCTCTGACCAGAGGGATGTGACGTGAGCAGGAATCTCAATTTGTCTGGCACACACACACAAGTGCTTATTATCACCAAGAAAGGATCTGACTTTCACTGGAGGGCTGGGTTTCCTGCCTGGCAGGCATGAGCTCTCCAATTTGTTTCCACAGAAAACATTTGGAAAGTCAAATTTCATTCCTTAATGCTAGAAAGGAAAGGGTTTATCGGCTAATATGAATAGGCTTATATTTCCTCAGAACGGAGTAGTTCATACTTCACAAAGTGGCCATTGAACAGAGAGGGCCAACGCAGATGCAACACCCAGAAAGAACGATTTTTCTGAACTGGATCTCAGTGTGAGTGGAGACGTGTGCTCGGGGGTGCCTCTGGGTCTACCAGTGTACCCAGCGCCCAGAGGCCTGGCACGCAGCTGGGGCCTCACTCACAGGCCTCGCAGTGCCTGTCACGCCCAGTGGACGGGACCCACCTCCTGCGGGCAGCAACCCCATGCCCATGGCAGCACCTCCTGAGAACCAGACCAGATCTGGCTTCCTGCTCATTAAGATCCTGAGCAGTCTTAAGTCCGCCAAGTCTCAGTTTCCTCATCTGTAAAATGGGAGTGATGACTACTCCCTCCTGGATTACTTGGGAGGATTGAGCAAGAAAAAGGGAATATGCAAAGTACTTCCCAGAAGCACAGTGCATGTAAACCACGGCAGCCGTAGCCATCGCCATGGACCTGGGCAGAATGCGAGGTGTCCAGTGAGAAGCACTGCTTTGGTTTTACTAATGGTAGTGTCTGTCCCCATCAGCCTTGTCACAGGTTGACAGTGCACTTGCTTTATCGGTGATGCCTCCCTGAAGCTTTCAGTGTGAATCATACATCGCTGCCACTGAGGACAGTGTCTTTCTCACGAGCTTACACCCTCAGCTGCAGCTAGGTTTCTAGGCACCAGGGACATGAGCCTTGGTCTCCAAGTCAGCTCCGAGGGGTCCGCCTCCTGCCCACCCAGCCTCAGAGCATCCCAACACCCACGGCAGCGAGGACACTTCCCTCCTACCTGGCCGAGACATTGGTGAAGTGCATGTAAGATGATATGACCACGCCGATGCGTCCCTTTCCACCCTGCAGGAGATGGAAGAGAGGTCATTAGAACAGGAAAGCACTGCTTCCTTCACAGGATGGCAAAGAGCCTGCTTTGACAGGGAAGCCAGCAGTACCCTCCTCTGGTCCCTGTTCTGAGGGACGGCAGCACCCAGCTCAGCAGAGAACACACGCGTGGGGTACTAACAGCAGGAGTAGGTGCCAACCAGGCCCTCTGAGGACGTGCCCAAGGCCAGGTCTGCACAGAGGTGGCCAGTCAGTTCCTCATTTCCCAGTGAGGCCAGGAAAAAACTGTTGGGTGGAAGCCATTAGTGCGACTTAATCACCCAGGTGAGAGAGACCCGAATGTCCCACTTATAAGCTGAGGACTTTTCTGGGCTCTGTATGC
>NW_011495058.1:2543757-2550842 GCF_000754665.1 Bison bison bison | reverse complement strand
CATACAGAGCCCAGAAAAGTCCAGAGGAGTAGGACAGCCAATCTCAGGGTGCTGCCACATCACAGCTTCACGGGCACCACCCAGCCCTGCACCATCACAGGGGACACCCCGCTGAGGCAGCTTTATGGAAAACGCACCACTCAGTCCATAACCACAGACACACACTGCCCAGACAAGGCAGCCCAGCAGGACCTCAGACCAACATCACCAACAGAAGGTTCTGGAAGCACCACAGCTCTGCAATGAGCCACCTCAACCAGAACCATGGACTGCCACCTTCTGAAACACACTGTCATGACCCAGGACAGCGATCAGCAAACCACAGCCCACCGGCCACTTCTGCCCACCAGCTGTGTCCCTTGGGGTTAAGAGCTGTCTTAACATCTCCTCAAACAGTTGAAGAAAAATCAGAAGAACAGTATTTCAATGACACACGAAAATCATATCAAGTTCAAATGTCAAGCGTCCACAAATAAATGTGACTGGGACACAGCTACGCCTGTCAGTTTCGGCGCATCTGGGGCGATTTCCACATGGCAGTGGCAGTGAAGTAGTCTGTGGGGCCCCAAAGCCTGGAAAGCCCTGTTTGGGTTCCTTCAAGAAGAGTCAACAACCCGTGATCTAGAATCACATGGGCCACAATGGCTGCGTCACCAACATGCAGCTCCTCTGTCTATTCTTAAAAAGGAATGATAAAGGAAATTCAGGTCCAAATCCTGGCGTGTGACTATCCCCTGGGAGAGTTTTCCTCTCTGTCTCATGAGCATTGAGTACGTGCCTCAGAAACTCAGTGCAGACACACCATCAGTCCTGAACCCTGGCGCCTGCAGTTATAACCGCACACTTACAAGTATGTTTCTTATATAAATTCACCAGCAGGGAACAACACCTCCGCCAAGTCAGGCACATGGAGGACTTCACTGCCACCGTCTCTAACGCTGCTCATTATGGACAGGAAGTCTTTAAGCACCAGACACATTCTTTAGGACCTGAATAGCTTGTATCTGTTCTTAAGAGAAATCACTGATGACACGAGTCCCAGTGAGTATCCTCCACCAACAACTCAAGACTAAACCACATGGACGGGGGTGAAACCATCCAGGAGAAATCACAGGCTATTTCTACTCAAAATTAGTGTGGGTAGGGTGAGGACAAGCACACACAGATACCACCGTTAGCATCCAGCGGGAAGACAGGGTCGCACAGTCTGGTCCTTGCCTGCCCTCCCCAGGCCAGGATGCCATTCCTGGCACTCGTGGGCAGGAAGAGCCCGTTCTGCAGGGCTGGCAGGTTTGGGGGAAGTCAGCAGTCTCAACCCCACCAGCAACCACGGTGAATTTCCCTTGAAGTCAACCTCTATAAATTCAAATTCAGAGGGCTTCTCTCTCATGGTGTGTTTTCTGAATTATCTCCAGAAGGGTTCACGGGCCACCAGAACAGGGCAAGAGATGAGCAAATGGTTTCCAAGAAGTTTCAACATGTTCCCAGTTAATCCCACTGCCAAGACTTGTCTCAAAAGGCAAGCATAGTTTAGGAAAAGGATGTTTCAGGGGACTCTATGTGGTAAGTTCATCACTTGTGGCCCAGATGTTGTAAAAAGTTTGATAATTCAGTTCATTAAAAAAGTGAACTGTTGAAATGGAATGATGGTGAAGGGGGCGCACCTCAAGGTCTAGGAGCCAGAATCCTCGGGAGACACAGCTGGCAGCAGGTCTGGGTGCCCCAGGTGGGCAGTTCTCCCCAGCGCTGGGCACTGCAGTGCTCTGGGTGGTTTAGAGACCACTGCCTCATGGGCCTGTGAAGGGATCTTGGGCAAAAGCAGCCCATCAGCAGTATCCTCACATGTAAAAATCAATAGGCCATACCCAGTAAAAAAATACAGAGCTCATTTTAATTGATAAGAATTATTTAAAAAAAAAAAAGTCTCTTTGTTTTAAGCTTGCACCAAAATACAAATATGGAGAGAAGCACCTTAATATAACATAATCCTTGAATTAAAGTCCTGGTTAACTTAATTTAGTAAGAGAACTAATGGGGCTCCCTGGCTGTTTGTGGGAGAATGTAATCAAATCTGACTTGAGAGTAAGCAACAGAAGCAGAGAGCAGTAAACACCATGTGTGCACCCAGAGGCTTTTCCTCTCAGCTGAGTGACCATCGAATTCACCGAGTATGGGAGCTCTGAACATCATCAGCCGCTGTCTGCCCTCCTCGTTCAATACCGTTGCAGGAAACTCACCTGGAAAGTCTGATAACTTTAAAAAAAGGTTCCTTTACACTAAAGTCCATAATGCAAAGGGCTTTTGTGCAGCTTTTGAGTATGAAAAGTCTGAAGGAAGAAACATTTCAAGGTGGAAATGTCCATATTTTTGAGATATCCTGATGGTGTAAAGTGTACAGAGCAGGAAGCAGACCCCTTCTTCTCGGACGGAGCGCCACCCCTCGCCCCCCCAACACTCTCAGAGCATTCCTCCCACATGCTGCATGAGCTCAAGGTGTCTGGGAAAACGCATCAGATTTGAGGAACCCAGAGTAGTGCAGGAAGAGGCTATGAACAAGCCAAGGCAGTTGAGAAACCAGAGAAATAAGAGGAGAGGCAGTTCCAGGAGGTCGGAGAAGGGTGCCTAGCAGGTCAGGAAGCCAGGACAAGGCACGGACATCCCCGCAGCCACCCTGCAAGCATGGACATGTCACATCCACCCCACCAGGCTGGCTTGCTCGGAAAGGACCATATAACTCCTGTAGTAGCATCCTGCCCACAGTCTCATGCCAATCAACTGGCATCACTCAGGTGGCACAGAGTCCAATGTTGTATGCCTTAATAGTACCCTTTGCTTTTTAAACAGGAGTTTTCCGTAAAAAAAAAACAAAAAACACATGAAAATGAAAGGATTACCTCCCAGGGGCCCCCACCTTAGCTTCACCATGTACAACTGTGCATTTAGGAACATCAGTCCTATGCATTCTGAAGCCAGACTCCAGGAGGCTGGATGATTATTTCCCTCCTCTTAGGGTACGTATGAAAACCTAACCACAAACCCCTAAAGAAGCAGGCAATCAGGGTGAAGAGGCAGTCCCCCTGGGCCCCCGAGCGGGTGCTCACCCTGCAGTGAATAACAACCACGTGTTGGGGGTCGCTGTTCAGCCAGGCCTCCTGCGCCTTGCAGATGGTGCACACCTTATCCAGGGGTGGCGCATGCAGCTCCGGCCAGCCCACGTCCAGAATCTACGAGGAAAGAGAGGAGGCTTTCTGCTGTCCATCTCCAAGAAGCCCTATGAAGTCATCTCAAGACCTTTTTTTTTTTTTAATTTAGCAAAATATTTCATTTTATAATATAGAACAACATTCTGTGTTCCTTTTCTAAAACTTAGTGGGAACTGTGGCTCCTTTACTGGAAAGAAAAATATGAAGGATTATATTTTCCCCATGAGACATCTACTCCCCAGTCTTATCTGCTTTTGTGCAGCTGGAATGACAATTCTAGAAAGGGCTTTCAGGAGCCGCTAATGGTGCATGGCTCATGGGGAGAGGCCCAGGCCTGGCAAGATCTGAAACAGGAGTTCTTGGCATGAGCTGCTGCCAAAATTCCTCCCTTCAGACTCAAATCGCAGTTTGGGAAAATGCGGTGAGCCATTCCCCCACACAAGGGGCAGATAACTACGGGGAGGGAGATGCCTATCACACGTGACACTCCTCAAAAGAGAAGACTGTGCCCAGGAGGGAGGGAGGAGGCCTTCAAAGCTTGGTTACAATTCAGGAACAAAGAAAGTCTGTGCCCCAAAACACAAATTTTGAGCCACTTGACACACATTCCCACCTCTAAGCCTGTGGGCCATGCAGGACTGGTATTTTTGCTTTCCTTTCCTTTTTTAAGAAGGGAGGGGAGGCAGAGCTCTGTCTTATTATAAAAGCAATAGAAATTGTGTATTGATGGAAAAATTCAGAAAATTGCTGGAAGCAGGCAAAGGCACACACCCCTTCTGCCATGAAGAGTGATGAGCTATAACATTCTGATGAATCCCTTATTCTTTTTCTACGTAGCTGAAATACTATCATACATAAATTCTATTTAGCATAGGTGAAATACTATCATACATAAATTCTATACTCTGCCCTTGTTAACGAGCAATAAAACAGGCAATTTACCATACTATTTTCTTACCCTAATGGCTGCAAAATACTCCAACATATGAAATACAGTATGTGCATACATATATATCATATATACCACAACTTACACTTATACAGTCTTCAAATTTTTCCCCTAAATCTTTGTTATTAAAAAAAGAATAATGTATGGAAGGGGAGAGTGAGCTGTACAGACAGGGCAGGAAGGAGATCTTTGAGGTAAAAATGTCTGGATTTGATTGTGGTGGTGGTGACATAAATCTACATACAATGAGATGGCAGGGCAACACACACACACACACACACACACCCGCTACATGTGAACCCAGTGGAGGTTGCACGCAGTCTGTGGGTTGTACCAACGTCAACTTCCTGCCATCAATATTTTACTACAAGTTGTGCAAGACAATACTACTGGGGACAGCTGGGTCGGGGTGTGTGGGATCGCCCTGTATTATTTTTGCAGTTTCCTGTGACATTATAACTACTTCAAACTAAAAAACTGTAAGAAAAAAATAAGCCATGGATATGAACAGTTCCTAACAGCCCTCATTAAGTCATATTCCACAGAGACTTGCTACATAACCTTTTTGCACGAGCAGGATAAGCATCACAGACACTTAACAAAACTCAGAATATACAAAGGGCTAAGGTCCTACCTTTGGGTTAAGCTTTGTAAGGTCATATCTCTTTTCCGAGAGGTTTAACACCTACAAAGGGGAAATAAGAAGCTATTAGACTAGTCATTATCCTCAGACCAAAGGGAACAACTACATTCTCAGAGGCTCTTTGCCTTCGATTCGGCAGATTATGAAAAAGACAGAAATGTATAGATATGTAATCGTCATGGAATGAAAAAACAGATGATAAGGACAGTCACCTCTTAGTGGTTCAGATGGAACAGCATCTGCGTGTAATGCAGGAGACCCAGGTTGCATCCCTGGATCGGGAAGATTCCCTGGAAAAGGGAATGGCAATCCACTCCAGTATTCTTGCCTGGAGAATCCCATGGAGGAGCCTCATGGGCTACAATCCATGGGGTCTTACAGAGTCAGACATGACTGATCAACTAACACTTTTGAGGAGAGCATACACATCCTTTGGAACTGGCCTTGGTTCCTCGAGGGAACAAGGTACGGGGTGGAGGGCCCTGGGCCTGCAGGGGGCCTGGTCTCAGGAAGCCCCAGCCAGCCCAGAGCCCCAGGCCACGCTCCCAGAGAAGCAGAGCTGTTTGTGGAACCTGATCACACCTCAAGCAAAGGAAAAACTAAGGACAGCATTGGGGCAGGAGGGGCTCCACACACCTCTCTCTTCAGAGATGGACGCTATAGAGACCTGAGAGGAAAGGTGCTCCAGGGATGAGGTCCACAGCTCCTCTACCCCAGAACAAGCTACACCCTGGACCATGGGCTCCATTAAAACCTGCCTCAGAGAGCCAACGTCTGTGACCTGACCAGGCAGCTGTGTGTACGTGTTGGGGAGCGGGGGGTGATAGGCCTCCACATGCCCTTGTCAGAGCACACAGTTCAGATGTACAGTGGCGAAGAAGTGCGTCTAGCCCAGGGCTCTCAACTCAGGCTCCATGGAAGACAAACATACCCTTCCTCCCAATTTTCAAAAAGGTCCTTATCCTCGAATGAGGTGAGGACCCATAGCCTCACCATTTTGCAAGGTGGACTCAGGCTCTGACAAGGCACCACCACTGTGAGGGGAAGTGCCCCAGCCCCCAGCCCCCTGACCCCAGGCCTCAGGTCCCAGGCCTTCACCCTCAGTGAGCAGCAAGCAAGGGGAGAAGGGAGGAGGCATCCCACCCTGAGTGTCAGGAGGAAGAGACCATTCCTGCAGCTGTGATCAAGGACGGGGTGGGACGATCTCATGGGCTGGACCCCACCTTCCCTGCCTGTCACCAGGCCATGCTGAGGACAGTGGGAAAGCCACAGGCTGGGCAGGGGCTGCTGGAAGCCACTGGGTGGTCACCTCCCTCTCTCTGCCTCCAGGGCCACACGCCCAGCCGTTTAGACATCTGAGGAGACCGATAAGGATGACAATAACTGCCTTGTCAGTTTAGGGTAAAGATTAGCTGCCTTATGGAGATAAAGAGGCCTTCTAGCAGCAGGTCTGGAGAAGGGCGAGGAGCTGTCATCTAACTCAAGTAGTAGAAGATGGAGCCACAGAGCCACCTGCCGGACCGGGGCCTCAGGAACAAGAAAGGGTAGGTGGAGAAAGAGGACGTTCAGGAAGACTGGTCCTCCTCATCCTCCTCAAATGGCCGGTTAGCTCAGTTGATTAGAGTGTGGTGCTAATAACGCCAGGGTCACGGGTTCGATCCCTGTGCAGGCCAGAAACTTACAGTGGACTTCCCTGGTAGCTCAGCTGGTAAAGAATCCGCCTGCAATGCGGGAGACCCCGGTTTGATTCTTGGGTTGGGAAGAGCCCCTGGAAGAGGGCATGGCAACCCATTCCAGTATTCTTGCCTAGAGAATGCCCATGGGCAGAAGAACCTGGTGGCTACAGTCCATGGGGTCACAAAGAGTCAGACACGACTGAGTGACTAAGCACCGCACAGCACCTTCCTCAGATGTGTGCTCTGTTCAACAGCCTCATGTGTGTTTGAAAGGAACTGGGGTGGAAGATAGTTCTGGATGCCCACCCTCCAGTCCTGGATTCACTTCAGAGGCAGGGGTGCTAACCCCAGCAGCAGGGAAGGAAGCTGACACCCCTCGGGGTGCACATGGGCCACGAGCTGGGGGGGCTGCATGTTCACAAGGAGCCCAGACGCCCCACTGCACAGCGGGCTATGTGGCAGGACAGCCTCCCTGTGGCGGGCCCCCTCCGCGCACCACTGCCCGTCAAGCCAACTGCAGAGGAACCAGCCTGTACTCCCACCCGTAGGCTCCTCAGTCCCCACACATGGGGACCCTCGCTCATCAAGTTTCAGCAAACTCAGCGCCCCCCAGT
>NW_011495058.1:2512092-2543657 GCF_000754665.1 Bison bison bison | reverse complement strand
CCCCCCACCTCACGGTCCCCACCCTCAGTGCCCCTCGCCTCCCTCATGCTCAGTGTCCCCGCTCACCAAGTAGTTGTCCCCATGCTTGGAGCGTAGCATGCGCGTCACCTCCTGCAGGTTGTGCAGGTAAGACTCCTCGGAGCAGCCCGCGGGGAAGGACACGGCGATGATGCGCTCGGTGATGTAGGTGAGATCCAGCTCGCGGCCGTCCTCCATGGCGGGGCTCAGCCCTGCAGGCCTGGGAGACACACGGGCAGCTGTCAGGAAAGGGGCCAAGCACCAGGAGGGACGTTCGCTCACTGTTCACACCCGGACCTGATGACAGGCTTCTGGGAATTTACTGATTCTCATCACAGGAGGGCACAAAGCTAAAACTTCCTTAACGGTTATGACTGGGGCACAACTAGCTACAACCAGGGAGCACACTGAGGCTCCTGGTAGGGGCAGGGCTGATGGAAAGCCAGCAGAGAGAGCACCTCCTTGGGTGGGCATGAGTTCAGAGAGCCTGGATCTTGGAAGGAGGGGCATTCCTTACTCTGAGTGTCAAGTCAGGTGTAGGCAGCAGGGAAGAAGCCCATTAGACAGATGAATGGCAGAGCAAGAGGCCAAGGCTGGGAGACATCAACAAGTGCCTAGGCACATCTGCAGGTCCAATCCTGGGGGACATGTGGAGGCCCACTGCTCAGGGAGGAGGCTGGCCTGTCCTGCAGAGAGGAGGAGCTGGGAGGGAATTGCAGCAGCTGGGAGGCAAGGGCTGGTGTCTATCAGAAGAGCTGTGTGCTGGCTCTGCTGAGACCGCCCCTAGGTTAACCTAGAGGGCAGGCATCAGGCAGCAGGAGGATGGGGTCTGGAAGAGGATAAAAACACCAAGCAATGAAGCCAGCAGAGGGGAGGACTTAGTTAGGGCCATTGGGTGGGGAGAGCCTGCAGCCTGGTGAGCCCAGGATAATGCTTCCAGCACGCAGCATCCAGGCTCTGCTTCCTCATCACTAGGACTGTGCAATGGGGACCACAGGCCCCAGAGCCCCTCCCAGGAAGAGCCTTCTAGGGCTGTGGGTGCTGTCAGGAATAGAAGGTGAAAAATCCAGGTGAGAGGTGATGGGGTCAACCCCAAAGACTGGTGAATCCACGGAGCGGTGCAGGACAGTCATGGGAGGGTGGTTTTAACCTATAAAATCCCCCACCACCAGCTTTAGGGGCTCGTAGCTGTTGTTTGTGTACCACTCCTATTACATGAGTCTCTCTCCTAATTCTGAAAAAAATTCAAAAGTATACTAAATAGTTTAAACACACTTCTGAGTATTCATCATCCAATTTCAAAATGGACACACAGCCAAGCTTTTTCCATCCATACTCTCTGTTACCCCCCTTCCTCACTGTGATTGCCCTGAAAAAACCCAAGACATTATATGTCATTTCTATAAGTATTTTTGCATTTATTTCTAAAAGACAAAGATACATTTAGAACTATCTACAATGCAATTATGATGCCCAAAAGAAATATCAAATATCCAGATCATAAATCTATTTTTTAAAATTGGTTTATTCAAATACAAACAATCACCAAGATACTTTTCTCTACCTTATGCACCAGACATGAATGTAAAAGAGTCCTGTTTACTTTAAAAAATCAAATCACATCTTTTGACTCTGGAACTTCCCTGGTGGCTCAGACAGTAAAGAATCTCCTGCAATGCAGGAGACTCGGGTTCACTCCCTCGGTCGGGAAGATCCCCTAAAGAAGGGCACAGCAACCCACTCCAGTATTCTTGCTGAAGAATTTCATGGACAAAGGAGCCTGATAGGCTACAGTCCATGGAGTCGCAAAGAGTCAAACACCACTGAGCAACAGTGACCTATTAAAAAATAATGGGCTTTTCATGTGCTGAAGTCAATTCTAGAACTCTCCCCAATGCTACACTTCACAATCAAATCACAGCAACGTAATTACTAATTGGACATTTCCACAGCCAGGATTTCTAATGCTGGGACATTACATTCCAGAAAGAGACACACATATGATATTTATCAGCTTTGAGCATTTCTATTTAAAATTGAAAAAGACATTAAGATTACTACAGAATAAAATAACACTGTGTCCAGGCTTCCTCTGCGAGAGCTGACCCAAGGCCAGAGGCACTGAAGTGGCTTCAGTGACGGACACTCACCTGAACGGTTTGTCACAGCACAGAGAAGCAGGTGTTGATGATGCCCCCGGAGCCTGCAAATGACAAGACAAGGGTCATTCTCAGATCTCTGTGCTGCCAGCCCACACACTGCAAACCCCACTGGGAAGGAAGGATGGCAGTTGTTTCACATGATCATAAACGTCGTCAGACCCTTCCCTATTGGCTCATCGTATCACCTGGGAGGGTCGCCAGCTTATCAGGACATCTCAGCCCTAAGACCTCAGATCCCAAGTGACACAATTCCACTAATCAACAGCAGGGCAGGTTCCCATGACCCCTGGTCAGGGCAAGGTAAGCGGTCCATGGTCATGGTCTATCTGTCCCAGGATACAGGAAGCCCTCAATCAACGTTGGCCACTATTACATCATTATTGTTATATCTGCTCAAAAGAACCAGTTACTGATTTTCAGAGAATTCTCCATTTTTACCACTCTATTTTTGAAAAGCTTATCTGACAGGGAAAAAAAACTTCAGGTTATAATTACTTTACAGTCTACACAACCCTTATGTATGTGTGTGAGTGTGTGTGTTAAACTCCAAGGCGTGTGAGCGAACTAAAGTCGCTTCAGTCACGTCCACCTCTTTGTGATCCTATGGACTGCAGCCCACTAGGCTCCTCTATATCCACTATTTCAGCAGATGAATCCAGTAACTTTGTGAGAGAAATTACTTCCCATTTCAGAAGTGGGGAAACCAAGGCACAGAGAGGTGTAAGCTTTCGTGGAAAACGGCAGAAGGGGAAGAGAATCCAGATGTCCCTGTCTCAGCTCCCCCGAACGCCTTCCTCTCAGGAGGCTCCTTTCTCTCCTGCCTTCTGTGAGCTCCTCCCTGCCTGCTGCGTCTCATGGATACAGCTCTGTGGACCAGCCCAGGACATGCTCTGAGTAGGTGACACAGGGGTGACCATGCAGCAGGCTAGAGCTGGCCAAGGTGGATAAAGCCTCGGCACCCCCTTCTGCTCCTGCCCACGCTGGCCCTGGGGAACCCTTCTCAGACAGGATCTGACATCCCCCCTTGCCTGGTGTCCCACCTGGGCAGCTGGCTCACAGTGGCTCCCCCAGTGTGAAGCGAAGGGATGAAGAGTGAATACCAAGTTTATTTCAGGGATCAGTGAGAGAGATGACCTCCTAAAATTACACAACGTGTGGTCAAGTCAACTCCAAACCGCAGAGGTTGTGACGTGGGCCCCAGACAAAAGCAGGACCTGGAAGGCACTCTCCTCCATGCTCAGATGTGAGAGTGGGCTCTGGGTGTCCACACGCAGTGGCTGATCTTCCCTAGCCAGGACACATGCCTCTAGGTCGTCTCTTCTCGCAGAGGTGTCTGGGGACCAACTGAGATGGTCCCCGTGGGTGCCAGGTACCAGAACTTGCCCTCCACTGTTCCAGTGTCCCCAGCCTCCAAGACCACCTCCCAGTGGGCGGCAGGCCTCACACCCCATGTCTGTACTGTTCTGGGCTCCACATCGGTCCTGCCCATCTTCCCAACACTCCAGACTTCTGATGGCTCAGGCCATATGGACTCCAAACAATGAGATTTGGGGGGGAAGGTCCATTAGAAAGCAAAGATTAAAATCTAAAAATATATATTTTTAAAGTATTTCTAAAATGTAAATGAAATGTAAACGAATTCATCATTTTAGAAAACTGCTTGTCCATAAATATAAAAAGCCCTTAAAAGGTCTGAAACACGTGACAGCAATGTGAGGAATGACTCAGGAAATTACTGGGAAAGTCCATAAGTCTCTATGGACCAGGGTGCTCGCTGCATTATGATGTGTGTAACTGTGAAAAATACACAGCCTAAGAGTTCAACCCTGAGACTTAGTGACATTAGATAAGTCGTGGGGCTTACAGATGGTGACACACTTGTGGGCCTGGAGAGACGCCGTGATGTGCGACAGCACTAGCACTAACAGCCACATGGCCACTCCCTGGCGCAGAGTGCGTGACTCACACACACTCACAGCTACACACGCACACCTGGAAATGTCTATCAGTGTGCAGGCTGCCTGGGCAGTGGCGTGTTTCTGGAACATTTCACTACATATCTTTTCTTATTTTTTCTTCTACATGCATTTATTTTTTCCTTTTCTACTGAGAACACAGTTTACTTCTGTAACTAGAGAAAGTGCAACACCAGGGTCAGCTCAGATGAGGTGCCAGCTCCCGGTGTGGCATTCAGGTCTTCCCGCCAGTGACAGAACTCAGACACTCGTGGAGGGAAGACAGTGAGGGAGCCTCTGAGGGTGGACCCTGAGCACCTTGGAACTGGAACATTCTTGGCCTACCTAGAGTTACTGCATGACAGCTGCAGGGGCCTAAAAGTGACCCCACCCTCACCAGGGCCGGGTCACAGGCCCTGAACACTGTGCAGGGCCATCCAGCCTGTCCTTCCTCCCAAGGACTTCATCTCCCTTAGGACTCAGCTACTAGTCTTGGCATATCATCAAGATTCCAGAAGAGCTGGTTTTAAGCTAACCTGAGTCCAAACATCCCCATGTCTGAGAACCACTGTCCCAGTCGAGGGCACACAGCACCGTCTACTGTTCCTTCAGTTCATGCGCTTTCCATTTTGCTTTACACTGTGAGTGTGTATAAGGAAGGCACACAAAATCTCTGCAATGTGGGACAGGTACATAATTTATACATAAATGAACATAATGTAGTGCATTCACACTCCATTGCAATTAAACATACATAGGTCCCAGCCCTGGGGGTGAGTACATAAACCTGTCTGGAGACCACTGCTCCCAATCAACCAGCACAAGGGACTGATTATGTCTTCTGATATTTGCAAACATCTCTGCATTTTCACTAAGAAGCTGCAGACCCTGGTAAGCAGGTTGTGCAAACCTATGTGACAAAGCAAAGCAGGAGAGCAGACAACACTCTGAAGGGAGGGGAAGCCATGGGGGTCCTGCGGCCCAACCCCACCTGCTGATGTCCAAGCACTGACATGACCAGGCCAAGCTGCCTGCCCCCAGGCCGACCCTGCCTCACTGCTTAGCCTGTGAGGGTGCTTCCCCCGTCATTCCTGACACACAGGCGCTGAGTTTCAAGGGGGTTACAAAGCCTTCTCCAAAAGCCCCCATCATCCCACACTCTCCCATGGTGTGGCTTCAAGGTCTAAGAGAACTGACTTAGTTTTGCTCTGTAATTCCCCAAATCATCACATGAGCAAGAGCTACCTCCTGTTCCAGAAGCCACCAAGCTGAGCAGCTTCTGGGCCTCAAGTCCCAGGAGGGCAGGGAGGGTGGGCCTGGAGGGGCAGTACCCACAATCCCTGCAGCAGCCTCAAAGCCTCGCAGCTCCACAGAGGGTCTGAGCCAGCCCTCATCCACAACAAGTTCTGAATACCACTGCCCTTCACATGACAGATGTGTTAGATAATAAATGCATAGCTAGATGGTACAAGATTACTCCATGGAATAAAAGTTATGACCAACCTAGATAGAATATTCAAAAGCAGAGACATTACTTTGCCAACAAAGGTCCGTCTAGTTAAGGCTATGGTTTTTCCAGTGGTCATGTATGGATGTGAGAGTTGGACTGTGAAGAAAGCTGAGCGCCGAAGAATTGATGCTTTTGAACTGTGGTGTTGAAGAAGACTCTTAAGAGTCCCTTGGACTGCAAGGAGATCCAACCAGTCCATTCTGAAGGAGATCAGCCCTGGCATTTCTTTAGAGGGAAGGATGCTGAAGCTGAAACTCCAGTACTTTGGCCACCTCATGCGAAGAGTTGACTCATTGGAAAAGACTCTGATGCTGGGAGGGATTGGGGGTAGGAGGAGAAGGGGATGACAGAGGATGAGATGGCTGGATGGCATCACTGACTCGATGGACATGAGTCTGAGTGAACTCCGTGAACTCTGGGAGTTGGTGATGGACAGGGAGGCCTGGCGTGCTGTGATTCATGGGGTCACAAAGAATCGGACACGACTGAGCAACTGAACTGAACTGAGATGGTACAATAGATGATAAATGCATAGCTAGATGGTACAATAGACGGATGATAAATGCATAACTAGATGGTACAATAGACAGATGATAAATAGGTTGGAGAGCTGATAGATACACAGATAGAGGATATGTAGACACACACATAAACACATGAAAAATAGGTAAACAAATACAAACCTACATACAAGCAATACAATCAGAAAGCTAGGCCTCAGCCTAGCCTCACAGTATTTCTCAGTTTCACCTGCAGCTGAGCTGTTAGAACAAGTTAGACTGAAGTAACACACAGCGACTCAAGACAATCTGACACCAATCATAACTATAAGTTTGTAAACAGAGAGCGAACTCCTTGAAGGCCGGCCCTCTATGCCTTCCAGCAGACCCCCGTCACCTAAGTGGATGACAGCAGCTGGAACCCCCACATACTGACTATCCACCCCAGCCTGCCAGCAAGGCTCCTGACAACCCTCAGGGGAGGAGCATGCAGGGAAGCAGGCACAGCCGCAGCCTAGTGTGGAGGGGCTGTGGGAGGTGAGGGAGGTGAGGGGCTTAGGGAGGTCACGTGAAGGGGATAGGACTAGGCAGGGCATGGCCAGTGCCAAGGCCCTGCAGTGGGACCAGCGAGGGAACCAGTGCAGCCAGAACAGGTGCAGGAGGGAAAGAGTGAGGAGGGGATTCTCTAAGAAGGCAGGCCCTCTGGCCAGTCCAGGGCCTCCAAGAGGCTGGAGAGAAAGCCCCCTGCCTTCCTGCACGCCTCAGCAGCCAGCTGTGCCTGGGGTGACAAGGCCTGTGTCCACAGACCATGCAGTCCCCCTGCCCCCCTATAGAAGACAGCAACACTCTACCAGCACCATCCGGTAAGACGCAACAGATGACCAAGGTCAGGAAGCAGACCCATTCATGGCCAGGCACCTGGTTCTCAGCAGGAACCCCCGTAAGTCATGACTGTCCTCACTTCACAGCTGGGGAAAGGGCATTCAGGACTCTTAGGTGTATAGAATTAAGAGGCAGCGCAACTTCTGACACCAAAACCATGGACTCTTTCGACCCCCTGGCCCTCGGTGGTCCACAGCCCATCCTGCCCAGCCTGTCCTTGGGTCAGACTGAAACGAGTGAAGCTAGAGGAGCTTTTCCCGGGGAAGCAAGTCTAGCCCTAAGCCTAGAAGGACAGAGGAATCATGAGTGAGTCACCACTTCTAAGCCAGGTTCTGAGATCTGTTGGGCACGAAATCCTGCAGCAAGGGAGAACCTCATTCTGGGGCTGTGTTTGGAACCAAGCAGATGATGAGCAGTGGGTGGGACCCGGATACACTGGAGAGAGGCCCCATGGCTGCTCAAGGAGCTCACGCCTCACGCCGACTGGAAGCAGCCCGACTTGTCCAAACACTGCACTTGTCAGGAAGGTAACATGTGACATTTCTATGCGTCTTTACTTGGAAGTAAAGAATTTATCTACTCTTGGGGCTAAAAAGCTGAAGCCCTCATCTATCACCACAGTACAGTTCATGCCTTAAGAATGTCTGATTTATTTTAATGCACATGTATATATGGAATCTAGAAAAATGGAACTAATGGAACTATTTGCAGCGTGGGAAGAGAGACACAGATGTAGACAACGGACTTACGACACAGGGGGTAAGGAGAGGGTGGGATGAATTGGGAGAGAAGCACTGACGCACATACATAGTGCTTTGCTAGTCACTCAGCCGTGTCTGACTCTGCAATTCCATGGACTGTAGCCTGCCAGGCTCCTCTGTCCATGGGACTCTCCAGGCAAGAATACTGCAGTGGGTTGCCATGCCCTCTTCCAGGGGATCTTCTTGACCCAAGGATCAAACCCATGTCTCTTATGTCTCCTGCATTGGCAGGCGGGTTCTTTACCACCAGTGCCACTTAGGAAGCCCATATATACACTAACATGTGTAATACGGATAGCTAGTGGGAAGCTGCTGTATAACACAGGGAGCTCAGATCGGTGCTCTCTGATGACCTAAAGGGGTGGGACGGGGGAGGGAGGGAGGCTCCAGAGGGAGGGGATACATGTATACATATGGCTGATTCACAATGTTATACAGCAGAAGTTAAAACATTATAAAGCAATTATATTACAATAAAAGAAAAATGGCTGAGAACTACCTTGCTGAAGTCTCTTGAAGACGGTTCCTTGCTCATAAGTTATCCTGCATCCTGACCTTGGAGAAGGCTAAAGAAACCTCTCTACTTGTAGACCCCGGGCCCCTAGATCTGTGCTGCAAACTCCTTTTCTCGTGTTATTTTGCAAGAAGAGGGCTGCCCACCTGCCTTCCTGGAGAGCCTCTGGAGTCTGAGCCCTGCAGGCCACCACCGCCCTCTATGGATCAGTGCCAGTGTCCTGGGTGAAAGCAACTCGGGCACCTCCCAGTTCCTCCCAGTCTCCCTGTCTCCAGGGCAATGCAGCGCCCACCTCCACCCCGCCCAGCCTCCTTCACCTGTGTCCCCTTTGGCACGTGCTAATCACAGCTTGCAACTCCTCAAGGCACCAAGAAAAAGAAGGAAAAAGGAAAGAGACACAGGTGGGATCTGTGGTAAAGGTTAACCTATGAAAGGTAACCCAACGAGGCCCAGACTGCTTCTCCTTAAAGGTGCTGCTTGAGGCCCAAAGCTCATCTGCTTGGACCAGTATGTGGTCCTGGGACTCCAATGAAGCCGCTGGCCTCCCTGGGCATCAGTCTCTTCTGATAAAATGACAACTTTTGGATCTAGTGCTCAGAAGGCCCGGCCCAGCCCTGAAATCCCCGAGTCCATGGTTCCGAGGCAGAGACTAGTGAGCCGTCCACCCGATAAGGAATCAGATGACCTGCCTGGGGGCTCTCTTGTTCAACATATTTTTCAAAGTATTAAAACTCATTTATTTTCCAAATGGGGTTATTTTCATATTTGAAATAGGCAACAGCAATTTTGCTGCCAGGTGCCCATCTTTCAACTAAGGATAGTAACCAACACGACATCTGCATGCTGATACAAACTTCTTTTATTAAAGAGGACAGAGATGGGTGCGCCACTGGCCGAGACCAGCAGAGGCTCAGTCCAGAGCACTTGGTGACACTGGCCCAAGCACCTCTGGGAGGGAACTCCTTTGCCCCTGATAACTGCGCCTCTCTAAGAAGGAAAGGATGGGGTTCGGACAGGCCAGCCACCATTTGGGGGCAGACGTGGGCCAGCCACATACTTCCAAACAACAGAGGGAGAGAACAGGGTGCCTTGGGGTCCTGGTGGGGACCACTGGGGTGAAAAGGCAGCTGGAAGCTCTCTGGGGATGAAGGCCAAAGCACATGTCCAAAGTGGGAGTGCTGGAGCTCCCCGGGGAACACACCCTGCCAGCCCCATCTGGGTTGAATAAACACAGGTCTCCACAGTGCCTGGGGGCCCCTGGCTCACAGACATGGGGGGTGTCTGGAGGAGAGGGGGAGGCGGGATCCCCATCCACTGAGCAACATCTCCTAAGAACTACTCACTCCCCAGGGCGGATAGGGTTCCAGGGCCCTGGGTTCCCAGCTGGCCTGACATTTACTTGGTTCTGTCAAGTATCCCTGCACCACCTCGAACCAAGACTCAAACCTCTGCTATCTTGACAGGATGCCAAGTATCTTATACTTTTTCAAGGAAAAGGTGTGTAGTCGATGTATCACAGGAAACAAACACCCTGAAGGCCTTACTCTGAATGCAAAAGTGCCATCGAAGGCTTTGGACAAGGGAGCTGCTGTCACAGCCAGCAACTGTCTCCAAACCAAAAGACCCTGCGTCGCCAGTAATGAGTGCCAATAATAATCTGCCAATGTGAGAGGCAGACCACTGGCTTCCTATAGGCTTCTACAAAAAAATGGTGCTTAACAAACCCGACACAGGAGTGACACAGCACAGACGTCACATCACTGAGGGCCTCAGTGGAGCCTAGGGGACCACCTGAAAGGATTACAAGAGGGATCTGATTTGGACTGCAGGGAGGGGTGGAGACAACAGCAGCTATAAGGCTATGCGCTCTGTCACCCTCCAATCCCGAGGGCAAGAAAGTGGAGGAAAAGACAAGGCAAGACCCGCCACACAGGAGTTAAGTCGTGGGGCCAGGGCTAGACCCATGCCCGCACTCCTCGCCATGGCCATCCTCTGGGCTTCTCCGGGAGTCCCTTCCTGCCCCAGGAAGCTGTGACTACAGGGCCACATAGGGACAGCCAACTGACACAAAGCCAGGGTTAGCCACACAAGATGCCCCTGCATTACCAGCTTCCACTCTCCCTTAGTTTTAAAGGCCTCTAAGAACAGGTAACAGAACTCCAAATGCTCCAGCTGTGTAGCCTTGAGCAGGCACCTTGCCCTCTCTGTGCTTCATGCTCCTTACCCAGAAAATGGGCTGATAACTACAGCAACCTCTCTGCAAGGTGGCTGTGAGGTTAAAGCAGCAAAGGCCAGTCACATACCCAGAACAGGGCCCAGCAGAGAGTAAATGCATTATTAACATTTACAGCAACATATGTGTTTTCTGGGAAACCATGAGATGAGATGAGGGGAAAATGAGAACAGAAGAAGTGCCTTAATAAGAACCACTCGGGGGACTTCCCTCATGGTCCAGTGACCAAGACTCTGAGTTTCCAATGCAGGAGGACTGGGTTTGATCCCTGCTCTGGGAACTAAATTCCATCCACATGCTGCAACTAAGACCCGGTGCAGCCAAATAAAAAAATAATTTTAAAAAAAGAACGGCTTGGTGGGGAGACCACGGATGCTTCCCTGTGAAGATGCAACAGCGCCTGTTTCTGTCACAAGCACAAACACACACACATACATACACATACCCATACACGCACACACGCACACACTGCAGGCCTGGCACAGGGGAGAATCAAGCCTATGTTGGGGGGATGACGCTCCCATGTCCCCTTGCCACACAGTACAGCAGGCAGCAAAGCACTGGGGTCTGCAGGATGAGGGAAAGAATAAACCCAGCAGTCATTTCAAAGCAACAGAGGGCTGCCCTGGCCATTTTAAGAGGCAGGAGGATACTGTTTTACATTTCAGTAATGAATATCTAGTTATTTTCAGGCTACTAAAACTAAATAGGGTATATTTATTTATTATTTAAGTGGCTTAAATGGACTCATCATCTAAAAGAATAACAGCTGAAGAGTAGCCACTCTCTATACCTTCACAAGTTTGTACCATATGGAATCAATGAAATAGGGGGTGGCTGGCTATCAGGAAGAAATTGTCCATCGAACAGCCAGGCAGTGAAGCACCAATTCAGACAACCCAGTGACGGTGAAGGACAGCCTGTCCCCACAGACCATAAAAGGTGGGTTCTGCTCACTGGCTGGCTGGGACTCACAGGCTGCACTCGCCCAGGTACAGGCTTCGGTAACACATGTTCTCACCCACAGGACCCCCCAAGTCACCCCATGGAAATATCTAATGAGATTCCCCCCACCCCCCGCAAAGTGAGGAACCCGAAGCAGAGGCCTCCCTCCCCAGGCTCACTACCCCCAACTCTCGCGGTGAAGGGTGGCACTGGGATCCCTGGGCTGCGCCCCTGTTTCCCACCTCCCCTCGCCCCCTCCACCTTCTGGGTAAAGAGCAGAGAAAGACCTTTCGCAGCTACCATACCAGAAACTTGGCAGGGCCCGAGGACACTTCACGGCCCCCAGCTTCCCAGAGTCGTCGGACCTGTGTGCTGCTCCCAGCCATGCTGACCAGCCCTGAAACTGGCGCTGTGAAAAGGTCCCGCAAAAAGGAACAAAAGGAACGTTGCATAACCAGAGCCAGATTCACAAGGAAGCACAGGGCCTGGTGGCAGTGCATAAATGTCATCATCCAGCTGGGGACTGGGGTGGGGGTTCCCTTAAGGAGACCAACTGAAACAGCTCTGCACGTTCTGTTTGTTTCTCCAGGAAAACAGACGGTTTTGAACAAACAGTTTAAAAATACATTTTAAAACTTTTTGAGGGACTTGCGTGGTGGTCCAGTGGTTAAGACTCCATGCTTCCACTGCAGGGGCACATGTTTGATCACTGGTTGGGCAACTAAGATCCTGTAAGCCACATGGCGTAACCACAAAAATAAAAAAAAATAATTACAATCTTTTAAAAGGCAACAACTAGCCACATCCAGTTCAAACACGAAGGCCTTCATGTGTTCACTCATTCATTCACTACTCACCACCTGGCTCGTAGGGTGCAGGGGTGAAGTGTACCTGCTTTGGAACCTTAACGCCTGGGTGAGACCCATGCTGTCTGACCTTTGGAAATTACTTCTCTGTGACTCAGTTTTCTCATCTGGAAAGTGGGGGTATTGGGAGGATTAAATAAGGAAATGTGCAGAGCTAAGAATGGCATCTAGCAGATAATAAAAGCTAAATAAATCTCAGCTTTACGTTCAATACTTGTGTTTGGGTGCCAGGGAGGGATTGGCCCATGGAAGTGAAACTTGCCCACAAGCCCACACTAAATGCAATAACCTGCCAAGACCACAGCTCCATTCAAAGAAATAAGACTTGGGCAAAGAAACTTTCCCAACGTCAGTCAGCCAGCAAGACACTGTTCCCTTCCAGAATGAGAAGACCAGAAACAGATTCATTATCAGGATTGCCCACCTTGAGAATTTTTTTCTTAACGCTCCTACAAGTAAGCAACAATTACCATGAATTACTAGAAAAATACACACCCCTCTGAAGTTAGGAAACTAAAAGTGTGTGAAAGTCACTCAGTCATGTCTGATTCTTTGCAAACCCATGGACTATACAGTTCACGGAATTCTCCAGGCCAGAATATTGAAGTGGGCAAGCCTTTCCCTTCTCTAGGGGATCTTCACAACCCAGGGATTGAACCAGGGTCTCCTGCACTGCAGGCAGATTCTTTACCAACTGAGCTAAAGTAACGTCATTCTGCCCCCAAGCTCAACTATGAGAAGCTAGGTTTTGTTCACGCTAAGATTTGTTGTTGTTCGGTCACTAAGTCATGTTCTGAAACTATGTCTATGCTTATTTGTCACCAAATACTCAGATTTCTGAGATGCGTAGGCTGGTCTGAACTATGTGGAACTCGGAGGCTGATGAAGGGAGGGAGGGAGGCCCAGGACAGGCAGCGGAAACCATGCTTTCACAATCAAGCCTGATGTCCCAGAGGGGCTGGTGGGCAGAGGTCTGCAGGGCAGGCAGCGGCCACCCCCAGGAAGCAGAGCGTGGGAGCCAGGGTCAGGGCTCAACGCCCCATGTAACTTTCACAGTCCCATTAAAGCAGAGTGAGGACGGGAGCAAACAGAGGAGAGGTGCCAGGGACGGACTCAGTGCCAAGTGCAAGTGGAGGCCCTGCAGATCCCTCTGGGGAGGAACTCACTGCACTGGGGAGCATGGCCTGCTTCTCCTTCCAGAAGCAGTTCCCTCTTCCCATCTTGCCCCCTCCCTGCCCTTGGCCTGATGTGGCCCACGAGTGGTTCAGCAGGAGCGGGGAGGCTGGGAGCACAGGCGCCAGGGGGGGCGGTCCCACAGTGGAGCCGAGGGCTCAGTGGCAGCACGTACACGGGCTCCGGCTGAGGACCTCCTGCCAGGACACTGCAGGAACCAGAGAGGGGTCAGGAAGGACCGCACAGGGCAGGGGTTGCGTCCTGCTGGCGCCAACGAATCCCACCTCTGTGGGGATCAGAAAGGGCAAAGCCAGAGTGCCCACCCCCCGCCTCTATCCTCCTAAATTCCCCCAGGAAACCTACTGGGATTCTTGGGAAGGCAGGTGTCCCAGAACCTAACAGGTGTCTGCCCACCCACCAGCCTGCCTGCCTTCTGTCCTTTTGAATTAGCACAAAACCAATAAACAAACACAAAATCAAAGTCAAAGAGCAAGGCAGGACCAGAAAGAAGCAGGCGCCTGATAACCCCATTAGCTCCTGAAATGTCATGTTCCTTGGGTGCCAAGTTTCCAGGAGGCCAAAAGGATAAGGGAGGTAGTGGTTGGACACACGTCAGGCTGTGGGGACACTGCGGCTTTACAGGTGACCCAGCCTGTCTGAGGCTGCATTCAACTCACTCCCTTGACACTCACAAGAGGAAAAGCAAGCAGCACTGAACCACGAGCCGCCCATAACCAGAGCCCCATCCCCTATCCCTCACTGTGAGAACCTCCCCTCCAGCTGTCTACACTAGTGGCTGTCCAGTAGATTTCATTTTATGAAATAGTCTGATACGCCCCTTAAATTAAGAGGAAGATTCACAATGGGCCCACTTTATAATTACATCTAAACAAGCAGTCTTTTTTTTTTAAATCAGTTATTTCATAACAAGAACATTTCACTTCTTCTCACAGAATAACAGAGGGAGGGGTGTGAGTGGCCCTCACAGCCCTGTCCCTGGCAGGAAGGCCTCCAGAGGAAATCACCTGGGGTCTCCTTCCAGTCCAGACACAATGGAGACCCCGAGGTGGCGAGCCAGAGTGTCTGTCTTAGGTCAGCTCAGTCCTCACAGGACAGCAGGGGGTTCCTGAGAGGGACCACAGGGGTGAGGGTAATCGGGCCACTTGTCCCCTTACCTGTCATGTCAGCAGAATTTGGAACTCTTCTAAGCTCCAAAATCACTGCAGATGGTGACTGCAGCCATGAAATTAAAAGACTCTTACTCCTTGGAAGAAAAGCTATGACCAACCTAGACAACATATTAAAAAGCAGAGACATTACTTTGCCAACAAAGGTCTGTCTAGTCAAGGCTATGGTTTTTCCAGTAGTCATGTATGGATGTGAGAGTTGGACTATAAAGAAAGCTAAGCACCAAAGAATTGACGCTTTTGAACTGTGGTGTTGGAGAAGACTCTTGAGAGTCCCTTGGACAGCAAGGAGATCCAACCAGTCCATCCTACAGGAAATCAGCCCTGAATATTCATTGGAAGAACTGATGCTAAAACTGAAACTCTGATACTTTGGTCACCTGATGTGAAGAACTGACTCATTTGAAAAGACCCTGATGCTGGGAAAGATTGAAGGTGGGAGGAGAAGGGGACAACAGAGGATGAGATGGTTGGATGGTATCACCAACTCAATGGACATTTGAGTTTGAGTCAACTCTGGGAGTTGGTGTTGGACAGGGAGGCCTGGTGTGCTGCAGTCCATGGGGTCACAAAGAGTCAGACACGGCTGAGAAACTGAACTGAACTGAAGCACCAGCTCTAACCTCTGTGCAATGGGTCAAGGGTGGGAGCCTCTAGGCTTTCCGAGGATTGGAGAAGTCAAGAGGACCCTGTCCCCATGGCTCCTGGCAGTATCAGCTCAAAGGCAGACCCTTCACCATCTGAGGGCCCTGATGGAGAGAAGGTCCAAGTCCAGCTCCTGTATATCACAAGAGAGGAACACAATGGGGAGGGGCAGTGAGTTCTGGTGGGGTCGTAGACAGGGCCAGGTGTGGTGCCCCAAGGACAAGCTGTTTACTCCTTCCTCCATGGTGATGGAGAACACCCCACGCCTGGGGAATCAGGTCTCAAAGACACCAACAAATTCCCAACGGGAGCATTCTCAGCCCCAGCCAGGGATATGAACAATGCAGGAAGGAGCAGCCCAGGAGTGACTAGCAGCCCAGGAAGAGACTGGATGTGTCTCTAGAAGGTGAGGATCTGTGTTGTTAGACCTGGGGTAGGGTCACTCAGCCTGGGCGGGTGAGAGCTCTCTGCAGAGACAGGGTTTCAGCAGCAGAGATGTGGGTCTACTCTGGGGTGTCCAGCAGGGGCAGTGTCCTGTCCGGCAGGCCCATCCTGCCCCAGTGCCCAGATCACTCAGCCCTCCACCATGGATTTCTTCCAGCTTGGCCCCTCCTCCCGCCCACCTCTCAGGTTTGTACATGAAGTGTTCACCGCAGGTTCAGGGGGAGGCAGTTGCAAGTGAGTCAGGGTCTGTTCTTTCTGATGGGCAAATCAGGGGAAAGGTCTGAGGACCCCTAAATCAATAACTGATCGACTATAGTTCATTCAAGGTTGTCATGTTCTTAAAAAGTCACCATGACACTGGCCAGGCTTCTGGTGCCTCAAAGTACCAGTTAGCACTTCAGGACTATAGCTGGGTGCCATTGTAAACAGAAATCATGAACAAAAAGCAAAAAAAAAAATCCCAAAATGTGGCACTAAATATAAATACACTTTGAGAAGGACCCCTGTTTACTCTTCGTCTGAGGGCTGAAACAAGAGGCGCCTTGTACAACACAGCCGGTGAGTGCCCGCATGCAGCTCAAATTTTCTGCCTTTCTGCACATGTCCCTGGATGGCCACAAAATCACAGTGAGTGTTGATTTGGGGATTACAAATAAGTTTTCATAAATAGGCAAGTTTGCAAATATATGATCCACAAATAATGAGGAGTGACTGTAACTGAACCTGTTATTTGTAGACGATTCAGTCTTTGATTCACCTAAGAAATACCTGGAAAACTTCCCAATTCTAACGTCCCCACATAATAAATTTGTCCCAATAATATCATGAAAAGAATCCTAATCACAGTCTAACCCAGTCACGTTTGTAACTTGACAGGATGTCATTTCTTTATCCCGAGGATGCTTTACGCTCCTTAGGAAGCTAAGCCCCGGAGTTCTCTTGCCTCCTTGGATGGCAGGCTGAGTGGTGAATGCCACCATGCTTCCTTCTAAAGACACATCACTGTCTCTGCCGGAGCTCTGTTCTCACCTGAGGATTTAGGACGCCACACGCTGAGCTGCTTGGAGCATTTTTTAAACAGAGACTCTGACGAAGCTGGCTCTGTGTTCTAGAACACAGACAAAAGGACCACAGTGTTATCTACAAAACATGGGGGAAGAGAAGGGCTTCAGGAGGTGAGAGACTGTTCCCAGGAGGAAGGGATCTCAGTGAGGCAGCCCAGCACCCTCGCCCATCCTGCAGGCTGCAGGGTCCTCAGTCATCCCCACGCTCAGCTCTCACAACCTGCCAGCCTTGCTCAGAGTGGGCCCTCCCCTGGAAAACATCTCCTTCTCTCAGGTGCCCAAATTTCAGCTGGCAGCACAACCACCCAGAGAAGGCTTAGGTAAAGAGATCTGGGGACAAGGGTGGGGTCAGAGAATGTGTGCTTCTAAGTTCCCAGACTTATGCTGCTGCTGCTGCTGCTGCTGCTGGGCTGAGATCACACTTTGAGAACCACTGACTAAACTATCTGTGCATTGCTCGGTTTGTACTAAAACCTCGTTACCACATAGTAAGATGACTTTATTAAAGCGTCCCTCACTGTCACTTTCACTCAATATGAAACCCCAGTCTCCCAATCACATTCGGAATGACCACTGCAGCAATGCTGTCAGCTTTTACTTGAATATTCCCAAGGACAGGGAGCTCATTTCCTCAAGTCCGTTTTAACTCTTCATTTTCCAAAGTCGTTTGTGACATTGAGTTTAACTCATTCAACATCAACCCCTTTGGAAAGGAAGCTGTATAAATTTCTCAAAGAGTAAGAATGCCCTTGGCTAGTTTGACACTCACTTCTATGTAGAATGTTTTTAAAAAGCTTTATGAAGCAAACATTGCCATTTTAGAAAACAATATATCAATCCCCTCTGGGTCCTGTGCTGATGAAAACGGCAGGATTTCAGTGAAGCATTTCCTCAAGCAGACACAGTGTCCTTCCAGAGGCCAGCTGGTCATGAGACCACACTGGCCACTGGTGGGCAAGCCTTGAGCCCTCACATGTGGGAAACGACTGCAGGGTGGGGAGCTGGCAGTGTATCTCAGAACATGGTGGGCGATGCATATGATGAACAGTTCCTGGCCACTGGGCCTCAGTCACCTGCTCACCTTGAGTTCTGTGCCTACACTACCCACATCCTGCATAATAACCCTGGGAGCGGGAGACAAGGGTGCGGAGCTTCAGGTGCCCCAGCTTCCAATACCCCCCAGATAAACTGCATCCACACACTCACCCCCACAGCCCCTCACTGAACCACTGTAAAGCCAACTCCAGACATTATACCACTTCGTCTAGTAAGTGTTTCAGTATCTTTAGAATAGAGAAAAAAAAATACCAGTATCATTAGCAATCGTTCCTTAATATAAACCAAATACATCATCATATTTGTACACAAACATGTAATCAATGTTCCAACGTCCCTGTCTTACAAGTATTGTTTTGGTTTTGTTTTTTCACAGTCTGACACTGTGACTGGATCCACATCAAGTCTCACCATGTTTATTTAACCTGTTTCTTCAGTTCCTTTACAACACAAGTTCCTCCTCCTCCTCTTCCTGCAGCATATTTAAAAACAACCGGGGTTCTCTTTACCCAGTAGAATTTCCCCCTTCTGGATTTTGCTGACCTCTCTGGAATTATTTTTCAGATCGCTCTGGCCCTGTATTTCCGGTAAGTCGTGGGTGGATCTGGCTTAATTTGATTCTGGTTTGATTTCTGGTAGGGGCAAATATGTAATCAATGTTCCAACATCCTTCACATGAGGCCCACATGACCCCACCAGCTTCCCTTTGTGACCAAGCCAGTTACAGAAGGTCACGTCCTAGAGAGAGCTGCTCCGCCCTTATTAGTGGTCTGAAACACGGCTACTCTATCACTTTCTCGACATCTGTCAGCCGGAATTCCTCACCAAATAAGGCTTTCTCCCTTCATCTATATTGAACTCTGAGGTACAGATCAAACATGAAAAGGTTGAATGCTTGATTGCTTTTCTTTACCAAATTTCACAAGTTGGTTCCTTAGCACCCCAGCAAAAGTCTCAAAGTCACAAAGCTGAAAACTGTGACAACACCAATCCAGGCAACACTTAGAGGTCCCAGTCCTGGCCTCCACACCTGCTCTTCAAACCCAGTTCTGGAGACAGGCCCCTGGATCCCCACGCTCCCTGGCTCCCAGGAGAGGGCCAGGTGGAGGGCCCGAGGGCATGTAGAATTTGGGGGAGAATCTGACTCCCCAACCTGGGATCCCCATCTGACAGCCAGAGTCACTCCACCCCTCGTCCACTGCTCCACGGCAGAGACTTCTCTATGGGGGAGTTCGCTGTTATGTTTTTTTAAAGGAATACTCTCCTTACAGGTAAAAATACATGCAGGTAATTCAAGTGCTTTGGTAATATGACGCTTCTCCTCCATCCCAATTCAAGGCATTGAAAAATAAGCAGTTGGTTTTCCCTTTCAGTTGTCACTGCTATTTCCACCACCAATCACACAAAACCACTGTCTTCAGGCGTCCCTCCCACACTTAAAAACCTGTGACTGCAATAGACTCAGGGCCATAAAAGAAAATAAATAACACTCAACCTGAGTTTTCTTATCCACTGCAGACTTCCAGCCTTTGGACCTGGGGACACCCCTGTCATTACTTGGAAACATTTCCAAAGGCCCATCCCTGGGAGAGGAGCTGTCACTCTGGAAGCTATTGGCCCTGGTCACATCAGCCCAGAGCATGGGGCATGGGGACCCAGGATGAGGGTGGACAGGGACACCGAGCTGTGCCATACCTGGGTGGACGTGCAGAGGACACTGACACCTGACAGGCGGACAGGAACAGACACAGAGAAGCAATTGCTGGTGTGACTGCAGGCGGCTGGTGTGGGTTTTAATCATTAGCTGGGCTCCATGCTGCCATGGGTTAATGTGTTTCCTGCAGCCTTCTCCTCACACCCGCAGGCAGGCCTGGCAACAGCAGGGAGCCACCAGCTCTCAAACCCCGGCTCCAAAAGGGGTGGTTTTCCCTTAATTTGTGGAGGGTTGTCCCTCTTTCTCAAAGGTCCCTGAACTGAGACTTGAGGAAAGCCTCCTCGTGGCTGACCCGGAGTCCCCACTAAAGAACTGCAAACACCATCAGGGCCTCTTTTACCAGGTCACTTCCCAGAAATCCTGGCAATTCTACCCCCAAAGGTGAAAAAAAGCCAAAGCCTGGGTGTTATTTCAGGTGTGGAAGGGAATGGTGAAATCAAAGTTAGAGTAGACCGAAGTCTGGCCTGGGGTTAGAAAAGGTTGGAGGCAGGTGCCTCTTCCCTGGAGATCTACGGGAACGCACACCCAGGTGCAGGGATGGCTCAGGGCAGCATTTAGGGGAGGTGCTGAGGGCAGCTGCAGGCAGAGGCTGGGCAAAGGTCAGGGCCCCTTCCGTAACGGGAACTGGCTGGCCCTGACCAGTTTGGCCTGGGTCCTGCTGATTCCCGAAAGGAATGGAAGAGGTCTTCTCATCCCAGTGTGAACTCACACTGACTTCATGCCAGTCCAGCTCCCCAGCCTTCAAAAAGGACTCTGAAGTGAGAAAAAAAATACAACAAACGAGCAACTGAGAAATGAAGTAACAAAGTCATCAACCCAGTCCAGGAGCCTGGCCTGCTCTGAGCTGCCCTGGAGGGGCCAGTGGACATCTGGGTCCCCAGGTCACATGAATCTCAAGAACAGGGAGCTCCCAGACTGCACCTCAACTCCAGCACTTTCTCAATGCTTCCCACTGCTCCCCCACGCTGTAAATCCCCGGGCACTCCTGTCCATCCATACTTCTTGAGAATACGCAGAAGCCGCCAGCATGTACACCCACGGGGATGCAGCAACAATAGGGCCTGGGGCTCCCCAGAGCAAACACAAACCCTCAGCAGCACCGCAGGGCTAGAGCACCCTGCCTTTCCAGTGGAGATACTGCCACAAGCTCTGGCCTCACCCCTGTCCCCGTTTCTAGTTACTTGACCTTGGGCATGTCCCAGCCCCCTGAGTCCAGGTGTATTCCCCAGGCTTCTCTCATCCTAACTGGGCCTTTCAGTCTCCATATACCCCCTCAAGGGTCTTCCACGGGGCTCCTCAGATGACTCATCCCTGTATAGACAGGCTACCTGGTGCAGAGCAATCAGAAGACTTAGTTTCAAGGTTGAACTCTGGGAATACAGCATCATGCATATTTTTATTCGAGTTTCACCTGGCTTTTTACCAAAAACATAGATGTTAAGTTTGGTTCCACTGACCAAGTGGAAGAGTTGGCCTTTGATCTGACATGACTCTTGAGACTTTTCTCTATTTCTAAGATCAGAGGGATTAAAGAACAAGGAAGTTTGCAAGTGTCTTTTGGCCTGAAACAAATTAATCTCATCGTGGTGGTGGTTTAGTTGCTAAGTTGTATGCGACTCTTGCGATTCCATGGACTGCAGCCCACCAGGCTCTTCTGTCCATGGGATTTTCCAAGCAAGAACACTGGAGTGGTTTGCCATTTCCTTCTCCAGGGCATCTTCCCAACCCGGGTCTCCCACACTGCAGGCAGATTCATTACTCCCTGAGCTACCAATTCTGGTCAAATATGTTCTAATGAGACAGACAGCCTCTGAAGGGGCAGCTGTGCATCCCTACATGTGTGTAGGCACACGTGTACACGTGCTTTTGACTTTCAGAAAACAGCATCTATCACTCAGCTAAGACTCTGTTGTGGTATGCAGACCCATGTCTGTGCTTCTGAAGTTCACTACACAAGCAGAAACAATCTATAACCAGGAATAACCAGCATCTAATCAAATACCTGCACTTATAGACGAGGACAAGAAATTCCTACAGAGAGCCTGCTATGGATGGGAGCCAGCAGGAGGGACAAGGTTCCATGAGCTTCAGTAACACTTCTTCACAAATTAGTACCAACAGAAAGCCTGTACTCTGTCGTTGTCACCTAATTTTGCAGTAAAATAAAGGGAATATCATCAGAGTATGTTTTTTTTTCTTGTATCTCAAACTCCTAATTATCCAATTTGGCGGGCATCCTTACTGAAATAATTCAATACTTTTGAGAGAACCTGTCTCAGGTCAATCATGGGAACTGTGACGATGACAGCACATGCTCACGGGCCCGTGTCCTCAACAGTCAAGGAGCTGTCCTGTCAACGTCATTTCATGACCACGTCCTCTGACTTTGTGAGTTTAAGCCAACTTTATTAAACAAGGGGCTCCCTGGTGGCTCAGATGGTAAAGAATCAGCCTGCCAATGCAGGAGATGTGGGAGACACGAGTTCAGTCCCTGGGACAGGAAGATCCCCTGGAGGAGGAAACGGCAACCCACTCCCATATTCTTGCCTGGAGAATCCCACGGACAGAGGATCCTGGCAGGCTACAGTCCAGAGGGTTGCAAAGAGTCGGACACGACTGAGCGACTAAGCATGCGCGCACATACACACAAATACAGAGGTGTAGCTGTCAGAAGGCAGGTTGGAAACTGTAGCCTGAGACAGTGTAATGTGACTCCTAATGTCACCTTTGGCAGAAACTACCCATTGTCTTCACTTAATTAAACAAGGAGAAATAAAGCCGCCCGAGTTCAGTAAACAGCTGGCTCAAATTTCAGAAGCTATTCTTATACAACCTCTCCTCCAGTTGGAGAAACCACAATGGCCGAGCAAAACAATGGGCTGTGTGCGTGCCAGCCGCCAGGTGAAGGCCTGCACCTGCGCCCTCCGCTGGGCCTGACACTGCCGCCCTCCGCCCGCACGTGGCCCGGGGAGGCGGGGGCACGGCCTCTTTCAAGGACGGCAGCTGCTCTGAAGAGAATGCACTCAGACACCAAGCAGAGAGGGGCTTCCGCAGGACTGGCTCCTCCGGGGCCTCTCCAGCCTGGACAGAGGCCCATGTGTGCTTCCCGTGGGTGTGGCTGTGTGGGTGGTTCACACACATGGACTCCCAGGGTCCCCTCGAAAGCTACAGCTGCACCCAGGAATGAGTTTCCGTTGGTGCACTGATATGAATGCACCCCCTTGGGCAGCACTGGAAGGGCAAAGATAACATGGAAAAACAAACACCACTGCCTCGCGCGTCAGTAAAAAGCTGTCAGGCCAAGTTCAGAGCTCCATGAGGCTTGTGTCGTGAAAAGATCCTGTAATCAATCCGCCTGCCACCATCTGGAGGCTCTCACGCCACCTGCATCCTGACCACAGGCTCTTTTCCATGGGCTTCCTGAGTTCCTCTAAGTCTCTAAATGAGAGATGACAAGAATCAAGGTCTCAGAAGAGCCTGTCAAGGTGCCTTCACCTTCCCGCAGCAGAGGGAACACTCGATGAAACTGATCAAACTGGTTCTCCCCGGCAGATGGCAAGAGAACAAGGATCAAAGACAAAACACAAACAGCAAAGGCGGCGGGAACTGAGACCTCTATCGCCCTCCTGACTTCACGGAACAACAAATAAGGATTTCCCCACTCACTGTGTACTCTCCTTATACCAGAGCCGGTGCTAAGAATCTTCATACATTACTTCATCCCATCATCCTTACAATGACCCGCGAGGAAGGTAGTAGCGTCCCCACTTTATGGAAGAGGAAAGCAGATCCCAGAAGTAGGAGGGCTCAGTTCAAGGTCACGCAGCTCTCTATTGTCACAGCCTGGGGGGGACCCTGAGCTGACTCCAGCCCACGCTTGGAATCACTGCTATACTCTGTGCTGGACGTGCCTGTGAACGTGCATGTAGATCTACAGAAACAGCTAGAGCACACAAGTGACTCAGTTTTGAAGAGCCTGGCTACCTCTCCCATCACTAATGATCATGGTCACCTAGAGAAACAGTGACATGTCCACTGCACAACCCAGCAGAACACATGCCACGGAAGTCCACAAGTGTGACCCAAACAGACAGTGAAGTGCCGTTATCCTTTTCTATTCTAAACGCCGTGCCTACCGCCACAGCCACAGAGTGCCTAAGGATTTAGCAAGATGCACTTCAAAGCTCGTATCTGATATTCCTCTAAAACAGTAATTCATCTGGATCTGGGACGAAGGGGGAGCATTTCTGGGCAGCGGGGTTCGGCACCTGTCTCACACACAGTCAACACCCTGAACAATTTTCCACATGGCACTTTCTCCACTGACTTGCCTTTTCCCCTCCTTGCTGATAAGGCACGTGCCGATAACGTGGTTTCCTTTTTACACTGGCTTCCAAGAAACTTGGAGCCTGTCTGCATGGTTTCATCAGCTACGTTAACATTTACAAAAGGAGGTTTGCCTCCCAGATCTTTTTCTCAGCCCCACTGCCTGCCATTTTTAGCCAAACTTCACACCTACCTTTTAAACCATCACAATAAACTGAAGATCTACAACCAGAAAAAAAAAAAAAAAAAACCTAGAAAAATGAGCATCAACGCAAACAGCCAAGGGTTCAGAGTGCGACAAACACATGAAGGATCCCTGAATCCCTGTTCCAAACACCCCAGGCAGTCACAGAGGTGCCTAGTCTGGCAAAGACTCTCACACAGCATAACTTCAAGTGCAGGGCCCCCTGCAGCAGTCATGGGAGGCTGTCACATCCTGCTGGTACAGCCCATCACCGACCTCTCCTCTCTAGTGAGGACAGTGAATTATGCCCAAGTGTGTTCAAGGAAACATGCCCCAGGCTGCTGTGGCCCCAGGAACTCAGGCAGACCTGATGGCTCAGAGTTAAAGAGAGCTGAGATGGAGCTATTCCTCCTCTGCCCAGAAGGACTCCCTGCTCTCAGGTGACATCTGCATAGCAGGTGATTGCCAGGTGAAGGGTCCCAGGCACAAAAGTGGTCAGAGGGCCAGGCACAGATGGGTGGGAAGGGGCATTCACACCCTAGAGCTGACCACCATCACAGCTTCAGGTGAATAAGGACACAGCTCCCTCTCCCAAACCTAAAAGGCCGATGATGAGTCCCCACAACCACTGATAACCCAAGAGGAGGAAGCTGGAAAGATAGGGGGACCCTGCGTAAGTTTAAGCAGCACTGGGATGAGAGGTGGAATGGCCTGGCCACTGGGCACCTGAGATCCACGTTTCTGCTGACCATTTTCCCACAGGTGAGCAATGCCACCTTGGGGAAGGTACTCACCCACAATGTCCATCAGATAGAGATGTTCTGAGAATGAAATACCAAGCTGGGTCTGAACCCCAGTGGCACTAAATTACCACTAATTTCCTCTTGAGCTCCACTGACAGAATATGAGTTTTTCCCTGCACAGTTATCCTTGATTTTAAAATGCAGTATATCCTTGATTTTAAACTCTGTTTATGCCAGTGAACCTGTCTCACCTCTCACTGTCAGGTGCCAGCAAAAGAAGCCAAGGTCAGAGGTGAAGGCCTCTCAATGTCTGTGGCTTTGGAAAGCTATTTAACTTTTCTCAGGTTCTTCATGTCTTAGGTGGGTGAGCCAAGGTGACCTCTGGGCAAACATGTCTAAGACAGAGCAGGTACTCAATCACTATAAGAAAGGGAAAAACAGAACCAGGGTCTCAGTGGCCTGGTGAGGACCCACACAGCCCTCTGGTTCCCAAGGTGACATGGGGACGGTTGCTGTAATCTGGAGGTCCATCCTTACCAATCCAAAATGCCAAGTCATGGTGCTAAAAGGATCTTGACTGATGCAGGGCCAGGAGAGAAAAAGTTGCTTTTGTGCTTTCTGCCCTGAGAAGCGACACCGTGTACTTGAAAGCCCTTCACTAAATCTCCACCAGACAAAGCTGGTGCATTTACACCACCCTGCCCATGGAAAATCCCATGGACGGAGGAGCCTGGAAGGCTGCAGTCCATGGGGTTGCTGAGGGTCGGACACGACTGAGCAACTTCATTTTCACTTTTCACTTTCATGCACTGGAGAAGGAAATGGCAACCCACTCCAGTGTTCTTGCCTGGAGAATCCCAGGGACGGCGGAGCCTGGTGGGCTGCTGTCTATGGGGTCGCACAGAGTCGGACACGACTGAAGCGACTTAGCAGCAGCAGCAGCAGCAGCCCAGTACGGGCAGATGGAGCGCACAGGCCAGGCTGGCCTGCCTACCTCTTTCCTACCATTTATTTATTTCTCCAGCAGCCTGGAGGGACACAGCACTTCCTGAGTTTTAGGAGAGAAAGACACATGCAGAACACAGGGCTGAGCCCTTTGGAGGGTGTCTACTGCTGCTCTAGGGAAAAACCAGCTCTGGCTCTAGAAGCCACTGGGCTCTCAGCCAACAGAGGCCCCGGAAGCAGGAAGGTGGGCAAAACCCACAGCAGGACTTTGGAATCTGTATATGGCAAAACTGGGATTGAGGGCATGGTGCCACGTCCAGACTCCATGGTGCCCTGGAGGAGGCACCAGGGAACACCCATTTCCCCTCCTCACAGGTGAGGCTGGGAAAGGCGCACACTCACAATCTGCAGTAAGAGAAGAGGGTTGTCCTGGAAGTGCACTGAGCCAGGAGTCCTACAAGCCGCTACTAAGTTATTAACAAAAGGCTGACCTCCCCCGCCCCCACCCCCCACCCCTGCCTCACAAGGAGGGGCGTGGGGGGAGGGGGCAGTAAGGAGGTGGGAGGCGGCAAAAGAAAACACCCAGAGGCACAGTGACATTCAAGAACATTTCCATTTAGAAAGCAGACAAGGATAAAGATTTGCCAAAGTGAAAGTGTTATCACTGTTTACCTCCAATCTGATAGAAAGATGGTCAGAGCTTCCTGTTCTAAAGCCAACACATTGTGCTCTCTGCGCAGACACCCGAGACACAAGTGCTCTGCCCACAACCTTATCACTAAGAAAATGCACAAGCAGCATCTCTGTGTTACAGCAGGGGAAACTTGGGCTCAGGAAAATGAGTTCCTGAAGTAACTAACTGATCAGAAAGGTAGTTCTTACAAAGGAGTGCATGCTTCACCCATCTTTAGGCAAGTATGCAAACAGCTAGTGCAAGGTGGTCCAGGGTCCACAGAGAGCTCTGTGAACAAAAGCCACAGCTCAGAGGGACAGGATCCTGGCAGAAGACTCCACAAAGACGGCGCGGCAGGAAGAGTCTCAAGGAAATGCCAATGACTTACCTGTTCCAGGTGGACCTGCACACAGTGGGGACTCACCACCTAAAGGGAGAAGAAACATGATAAACGGTGGGTGCTCTCAAGAAGAAACTCGGCATCACAATCAGGTGAGGCTCCCAAGCCTGAAAGCACCTCTGACCATATTCACGGTCACAGCTTCAGGATCTCAAGACAAGAAAAACTTAGAGTTTACAGAGTCCAGATTTTTGTTCACTTTCATAAAGTCCTTATCCTTTTCAGAGAATGTCATTAAAACCATGGACCTCTCTCCTCAAGAGAAATGCCCACTGCTTATAAATACAGGACCTTCATGTTTAATTTGGAAGGCCTAAATGGCAACCCACTCCAGTATTCCTGCCTGGAGATCCCAAGGACAGGGAAGCCTGGTGGGCTGCCGTCTATGGGGTTGCACAGAGTCGGACACGACTGAAGCGACTTAGCAGCAGCAGCAGGGGACTCCAATGGAGAAGGCAATGGCACCCCACTCCAGTGTTCTTGCCTGGAGAATCCCAGGGACCGTGGAGCCTGGTGGGCTGCTGTCTCTGGGGTCGCACAGAGTCAGACACGACTAAAGCGACTTAGCAGCAGCAACAGGGGACTCCCAGGCCAGGAACTTCTGAGCTAGTGCAAAGCATTTCTCACCTGGGAGCACAGGGAGCAGGGCCAGCAGAGGGAGGGGAGGGAGGTCTGCCTGGGGGTCTTCCAGCTGCCCCAGCATCTCACAAACACACTCAGAGCCTGCATACTCTATAAAACAGAATGCCTTTTCTAGAACGATTTCCATAGGTGGAACTAAAATCAGAGTCTAAATGTGGACATTTCACTCTAGGCTGGAGTTTACTACATGAGACAGTGGGAAAGGAGTCCCTCTGACTCCACCCAGGCCCCCGCAGATGTGAGCACGTTAAGACACACAGACCAATGTGATGAGGCCACAGTTGCAAAGAGGTCAGAAGAAACACAGCTACAGGCGCCCATGACGACAGACCCAGTGGGATAAATACCCCAGCTCTCAAGTCTGTCTGTGGGGGGTGGGGTCTTCTGCTCCACCGCTTCCTGGCCATGGGACCTTGGGCTCCAACCACTCTGGGCTTTGGTTTCCTCCTCAGAGAACTGGAGGCAGTAAGAGCTTGTGGTGCTCAGAACAGGGGCTGACACAGGGCAGCTTCTCCTCTCAGGAACACGGAGCCTTCCCTGAGCAGAAAGGGCTGTCAGCAAGTGAGAAATCAGACTTGCTTCCTGCAGTTCTGAACGGCCAGGATTCTAGCACCTGCAAGCCGGACTCAGCTCCTCCCGACTTTCTTCCCCCCAGACCCCTCGTGGCTCAATCCTCAAAGAGTTTTCTAAAAATGTGTAATGGCAGCAGAAATTCCAGGGATCTGACTAATTGTCCTTGTGGGCTGGAGTGGGCAGCAGCGCACCCTTGGTTCTTGCCATGGCAACTATTTATAGTTCTCTTGCTTATCTTACAAAGTTCCTCAAGGAACATGATACACAGTCATTCACTTGTCTGGGACACATCATTACTCCACCAGGGTTCTGACTCATGCTCTCGTCTGGGACAGGGGTCCTCTCTCCTGGCACCCCCTCTTCTTCCTCTCTACCTGGCAGCCCCTCTCCCCATACACTTAGCAGCCCCCCTCCCAGTACAGAATCACTGAGCTGAGGGTTGCTTCACTCCACACTGAGAATCCCAGGGAAGCCCGAACAATGTTTGGGAACACACGCACAGATGCTTATAGGATAGATGTGCTGGCGGTCAAACAAGGAGCCGCGTGGTCATGGAACACGGTGATTCATTTTATCCTGTGTACAGATCTCACTTGGTGCAGGCTCATGCCCTGGTCCTTCACTAAATGCTTAGCACACTGGTGAGAAATGTGCAAGCAATCAGAGCTCCTGCCTTTGACAAAGCACTACCCATATTTCATGCAGTGGAATACCAATTCAGCTGATGAAATGAGCTGTCAAGCCATGAAAAGATATGCAAGAACCTTAAATACTTATTTACTAAATGAAAGAAGCCAATCTGAAAGGCTGCATACCATATGATTCCAACTTTGTGACATTCTGGCAAAAGCAAACTATGGGGACAGTAAAAAGATCAGTGGATGCCAGGGACTAGGGGACAGATGCGAAGGTGGAGCTTTAGGGCAGGAAAACTGTTCTTTGTGCTACTGTAGTGGTGAATAAATATCATTATGTGGCATGCGCGCTACATTGCTTCAGTCATGTCTGACTCTTTGCAACCCCATGGACTGTAGCCTGCCAGGATCCTCTGTCCATGGGATTCTCTAGGCAGGCATACTGAAGTGGGTTGCCATGCCCTCCTCCAGGGGATCTTCCAAACCCAGGGATCAAACCCACATCTATCTCCTGCACTGGCAGGCAGGTTTTTCATCACCACCTGGGAAGCCGCACATACATGTCATTATACATTTGTTCAAATCCTAGAATGTATATAACACCATGTAAATTATAAACTATGGGTAAGAGTGTTAGTTGCTCAGTCGTGTCTGACTCTTGTGACCCCATGAACTGTAGCCTGCCAGATTCCTCTGTCCATAGAATTATCAAAGCAAAAATACTGGAGTGGGTTGCCATTCCCTTCTCCAAGGAATCTTTCTGACACAGGGATCAAATCCAGGTCTCCCACATTGCAGGCAGAGTTGTTACCATCTGAGCCACCAGGGAAGCCACTAGAGTTAATAATGTATCAGTACTGTCTCATCAAATATAACAAGTGTACCACACTAATGCAAGGTATTAATCATAGGGGAAATTAGGGAGAGAAGTGGGCACAGGTTAACTCTCTATACTACTTGTCTAATTTTTCTTTAAGTCTAATACTGGCCTGAAAAATAAAGTCCAGTAATTATCTAGAAGATGTGTTTGTTAAGAGAACAAAAGCAAAAGCCCTGTGTAATATTAGAAGTTCGAGTTTTAAAAACAGCAATCACTAGGAGGACTATCCAGAAGTCAAGCATGTCCTGCATCTCCCACATCCCCTACAGCCACGTGAAATGCAATGACACCCACCACCTGGCCTGGACCCAGGGTGTCTTCCAGAAAACGAAAGAGGGCTCCGTGCAGAGGGGCTCCCCAAATCCCACTTCCCGGGGCCATCACAATAAGCCCCATTGAAGGCTGACATCACTTAGGAGCTATGCAATCAACACCCCCATCTTATTTATACTAAGTACCTTCTCTTGTCAAGCACTCACTGTCCTTCACAGAAAACAACAGTTTAAAAAGACAAGTCCTCAGGGAGGAGACACCAACTAACACAAACTGCATAAACTCTATTCTTCATTAGAAAGTGAGCATGGGGATCCCCACTTCAGGGGAGCAAGCCCCTCAGTTTAGGGGAGCAAATGTCAAGCAACAGCTCTGTATTCCCGCCAGAAAAGAGCCTCTGGTCCAGGGAATCGATTACCAGCTCTACTGTCTGTTTTAACACACACTGCTGTGAAATGCAGACCGCACATGTCTGCAGAAGGACCTGGAGTCAGAATGAACTTGCAAACAAAAATGCACAAGAAGTACCAACTGAGAGAAAAGAGGATGGTCTGGGAGGAAGGCAACCTTTACATACAGAGAAAACTAATGTTTACATCAAGAACTACAAACACCTACTGTAGTAAAGACCTTCATCAAGTGGACACACTGACACATGTCCCTTCAGCGTGGCTCAAACCAAATCCCAGGATGCGAACCACATGGAAATCTCATACATTTCCTTAGAATAAGAAAGAGGGACGCAGCTGACCACAGTCTGGCAGAACCATGAAGCAATCAACGGTGAGGACACAGCATCTTCTCACATGGACCGCCCTGCTCCGCCTCAGGGACACGAGCAGCCTACAGGCTGACCAGAGACAGAAACCAGGGCTTCTCTGAGGGGCCACATCCAGCACTGGAGCCCCCCTGGCTGCAGGCTCTGCCTGCCTCCCCCTTCAAGATGAAGACACCAGGGAACCGTGCCGAGGGCAGCCGTCCTGGGTTCAGGTCGGGTCGGTGATGGTGGGACAGGCTTACCTGCTTTCTCTCTCCATCTCCTCTAACCACAGGCCTCACCATGCCGTTGGGGTCTTCTGCTATTTTCATTTGACAACAGGAAATGCCAAGGTGCTCGGTCATTTGCAGGTGGCCTTGGCCATCCTCAGCAGGAAGGAGCCAGTGCTGCCTTAGCGTTTGGCCTCTGCAGGGCCAGTTCCAGCTCACAGAAGGAGCTGAAAACTGAGCAGGCCCACAGCTCCCGGAGTGCATGGCCCCCACGTTCAGAGGGACTGGGCAGCGCCCCCCTCACTGAGCCCCTCGCCTGCTGTGTGAAGTGGTCTGAACCAGTGGCAGCAGATGAAAACAGGGTTGCGTCACCTCCAGCAGGGCAACCTCACGGGGGTGCCGGTGGCTCAATCACAGCAGGGCCGGGGCACCTGCAGGTCCTCCACAGCCCTCACCAGCCCGCACAACCCCGGCAGCTGGTGAGCGTCCTGTCGGTACCCGGAGCACTGAGTCCCAAGGAGGCCGGGCCACACAGGCACAATCTTCTAGTTTGGTGGCCACGGGGGCCAAACTCCACATTCCTCTCCTAATAGAAACAGCTCCCCTTTCTCACTAGGAGGAGCCTGGGAGTGCAGGTGACACATGATGTGGGAGGGACAGGCTGAGCCAGCGCCC